>NC_079189.1:40520963-40558463 GCF_029499605.1 Hyla sarda | reverse complement strand
TCCGGGCTGTCCTTCTTCTCCGGGGGTCCTCTTCTCCACTCCGGGCAGGCTCCGGCCTAGTAATGCTGCATAGACGCCGCTGCGCAGTTACGTCTGTGCGCAGCGACGCACCTGATGTCACGGACGTAGCGGCGTCTATGCAGCGTACTAGGCCGGAGCCTGCCCGGAGTGGAGAAGAGGACCCCCGGAGAAGGACAACAGCCCGGACCGGTTCACCCTCCACCCGGAATGCCGCCGGACACTACAGGAAGGATGGATGGCCCGGACCACTCCCATTACAGGTAACTTTAATTTTTTTTATTGATTTTTTTATTTATCGGAGGGTGGGGGAGGGGCCCGACCGGTATAGCGGTATGGGCAAAAATTCATACCGTGGGAGAAAAAAAAAAAAAAAAAAAAAACTGTATCCGGTTCATACCGGTATACCGCCCAGCACTAGCCAAATCCTGTACTTTGCTACAGTGAATTGAGACTCAGGAACCAGTTCTAAAATAATTGGGGGTACCATCGGACCTCCACATAAATACACTTACCCCTCTATTCCTGTGGATACAGGAAAAGTGTTCAAGGGGCATTTGAACAGGTTTGTTTAATCATTATCTGTTGCGCCCAAGCGAAACACCCGGGACAAGTCTCGACAACATATAAGGAAGTCATCTCCACGATACATAATGAAGGGAGATCTTTGTCAGGTTCACTTACATCTGAATATCTGAACATCTCTTGGAGATTGATACCCTCCGTGTTCAGGATGGTCTCCTTGGCTCCGTTTTTGTTTGTGGTTTCGTTGAGAAGACAGCGGGTTATTCCTTTGGTCTCGTGAATAACAACGTTATGTGCCAGGGTCGAGATGAGAGAGGACATATCGAAGTGAACCTTCATAAGGGGCAGCTTAAAAGTGATCTGCAAAGTAGGAGTCAGCACATTACACCACAGTAGTACAGTCAGAAAGACAACGCAACACTGACATTATAAAGGGGTTGTCTTATACAGACTACAGGCTCCACAGTGATCAGCTGATCGGCGGAGGTCTTGCACCGAGCAAACAGACGATGATGCTTATAAAGCTTAAAAACACTTAAAGGGGTACTCACCTGGAAAGCATTTTTTTAAATCAACTGGTGCCAGAAAATTAAACAGATTTTGTAAATCACTTCTATTAAAAAATCTTAATCCTTCCAGTACTTATCAGCTGCTGATATGTTCCAGATGAAGTTCTTTTCTTTTTGAATTTCCTTTTCTGTCTGACCACAGTGCTCTCTGCTGACCCCTCTGTCCATTTTAGGAACTGTCCAGATTAAGAGCAAATCCCCATAGAAAACCTATCCTGTGGATCATAACCACAGCTAATAAGTACTGGAAGGATTAAGATTTTTTTTAATAGAAGTAATTTACTAATCTGTTTAACTTTCTGGCACCAGTTAATAAAAAAAAAAATCATGCTTTCCAGTGGAGTACCCCTTTAAGGTGGTATATACACCACTCTGGCAGCCACTCTCTAACTGAGGTAAACCCTATCTAAAGAGGCTGTTGTCGCCATTTAATTGTACTTCTTATAAGGCTGTGTTCACAGGGCATTAACTGTGCAGAATGTCTGCCCAGAAAACACGGGCAGACTTTCCTGACATTTACATGTTCCGGTGGCACTAGGACCACTTGGACACGTGCCATCTTCATAGACTGCAATGCATTTCCAAGGGGAGCAGTGCTGAGCTTGTCTGTGTCCTGGCTGCAGTCTGAGATTTAGAACTCCAGCACGAGTCTGAAATCTATAAAAAAAAAAAATAAATAAATAAAATAAAATAAAAAAGGCTTGTGGCCAGGACTGGTAGGGAGACCCCTAGTGGTAATTTTTTTTTTTAAGTGGAAAATGAAATATTCATTCAAATGAAATGAAATGAAAATGAAGCATATTTTTTAATAACATGCTTCTGCATACATTACTCTATAATATATCAAGTCTTTTTGATGAAAGGATTTCGGCCATGTGCACAGTGCAGCATAATATAATCCCTTTGAAATCAATGAGATTCCGCTGCAAAAGAATTTCCGAGCGGGATATTCCCACGGAATTTAAACACCAGCTGTCATGTGGCCTCTGTTGAGTACATTTAGGCTATGTTCACTTATCGGGTCAAGGCTGATCTTTGATTGTATAAAGAACAGTGGGGGGAGGCTCCTGCTGCAGCAAGTTGACTCGCAAGCAAATTATAGTCTTCTCCGAGCAAGAAGAATAAAATCAACCAGAATTGGATCCTTTTTGGGTATTGATATTGAAGTAAACTAGACGAGAAAGAATTAAAAAACCTTTCTGATAAACTGGTGGTGATGAACAGTGTAAACTGCTACATAATAGCAGCTCCTATAGCATCAAGGCATATTTCACAAGATAGGGGATAAGTTTTATCACAGGGAGGGGGTCCAGCTGCCCCGCAATCTCCAGCTTGGCATCCCAGTAATCCGGTACAAAGTGATCTCTGCTCTGTGTCCGATTACTGTTGCCCATGGCCCAAAGGTGTGGTCGACACGCCATCTCGCTCTACGGGAGATTCGGAGGTACACGAACGCTGTATCTACAGACATGGACTGAGGGGGCGAAGTGACCACAGCTGCTCCAGAGCCTGGCACAGGTGCCTTGCCAGAGATCGCAGGGGTCCCAGAGGTCAGACCCTCCCCCCCGTGATCAGACATCTTATCTTGAGGACAGGAAGGGGACAAGAAGTCTAGTACCGAAGAATCCCTTTAAGAGGCCACATACATATGCCAAGTCCTGCTATTGGAAGGAACCGTTTTCAGTCTAGGCAATGCTCTGTGAGCTAAATACAGCAGCAGCCGCACAAATCTTGCTGCTAGTTTGAAAGTGAAAGTTAAAGTTTGAAACATAAGCCGTTTAGCTCACACAGGAATGTCTAGAGCAGGGTGCCTCCTGCTGTTGCAAAACTACAACTCCCAGCATGCCCGGACAGCCGAAGGCTGTCCGGTCATGCTGGGAGTTGTAGTTTTGCAACAGCAGGAGGTGCACTAGTTGGAAAACACTTGTCCAGGCTTTGAAAGAAGTCAAGTAAAACCACTTTATGGTGGAGTCTAAGACCCCGGACAGTCTGAGCCTACAGGCAGCGGAGAGGTGCTATCTAGGCATGTCACAGGACAATTCCAATGAGTCAGTGATGCGAAGAACCGCTCCCTTAAGCCCTGTCAACTTTCCTCCTCCTCATTCTACCATTAAAAGGGTTATCCAGGAAAAAAAACATTTTTTTTACATATCAACTGGCTCCAGAAAGTTAAACAGATTTGTAAATTACTTCAATAAAAAAAAAAATCATAATCCTTTCAGTACTTATGAGCTTCTGAAGTTGAGTTGTTGCTTTCTGTCTAAGTTCTCTCTGATGACCGCCCAGTTTAGAAGCAAACCCCCGTAGCAAACCTCTACTACTATGTGCAGTTCCCGAGACAAGCAGAGAGCACTGCTGCCAGAGAGAAAACAACAACTCAACTTCAGCAGCTGATAATTATTGAAAGGATTAAGATTTTTTTAATAGAAGTAATTTACAAATCTGTTGAACTTTCTGGAGCCGATTGATTGAGACAGAGATATATATAAATATATATATATATATATAAATATATATATATATATATATATATAAATATATATATATAAATATATATATATATATATATATATATATATATATATATATAAATATATATATATATATATATATATATATATATATAAATATATATATATATATAAATATATATATATATAAATATATAAATATATATAATATAAATTCAGCTTTGTGTCTAACGTATGAAGGACATTTCTGGAACTGTAAGTTGTTAAAGGGGTATTCCAGGAAAAAAACTATATATATATATATAGTTTTTTTCCTGGAATACCCCTTTAACAACTTACAGTTCCAGAAATGTCCTTCATACGTTAGACACAAAGCTGAATGGGATTTATGGGCTTTAAAGCAGGAACAGGATTCTACTGCAAGGCTTCACATGCCACCAACGCCGCAGGTCTGCGTGGAGTAAGGTCAAAGGTTTACCAGAGGACTACGTTTCTATGCAGGTTCATAATCTGCACTGGGACTGGGTGCACTGGAGAACCTATTATGTGTTTTCTGTCGTTTCTATAAGGGTATGTTCACACTGGTTAAGGTGTGAGCGGAATGGTCCCTTGGAAAAAAACTGTGTTTTTGAGCGGATTTTTTCTGTGTGGAAAGAGCGCGGACTGCGCGCTGAATTCCGCACTGATCGCCGTGCGGAAATTAAAGAGGATAGGACACACAGCTCCTACTCTGGACAGTTCCTAAAATGGACAGAGGTGTCAGCAGAGAGCACTGTAGTCAGACAGAAATTCAAAAAGGAAAGAACTTCCTCTGGAACATACAGCATCTTATTATTTCTAAGTTCTAAGTATTAGAAGGATTAAGATTTTAAATAGAAGTAATTTACTAATCTGCTTAACTTTCTGGCACCAGTTGCCCCTCTCACTATAGTATGGGGCGACCTCATCTTCTCGGTCTGCCCCCTGTATGTAATGGTCATGTAAATCTCCTGATGTTTCTTACCTCACACCATAAGCTGTTTTCTGTATCATAAGAATAGTCGTCTATGCTGGAGCTGAGACTCAAGACGCCATTTATCCGGTTCTCCGCCAACACCTGCTTTGTTAGGTTTGGTTGGTTACTTTTCTTTTTGGAGGATAGTAAAGAGGAGGGACTGCGATCCTCCCCATTTGGCGACAGGTCTTCACCCTCATCGGATGCCTCCGTGCCTTCTTCCTTCTGGGCAGGAGGGTTCTCCTCATCCTGCTCCTCTTCATTCTCCGACTGCTCCTCCTCTTCACTTTCATAGTCAACCTACAGAGAAATTACCATAAAGATGCTGTAACATATGGCCGACAATGCAGATCCCCTAAGACCATACATATAAACATCACTTCAAATAGGTCGCTAAGAATGCTGAGAATTGCGCTTCCCAGCGACCACTTCACTTCCTGTTTGGGGGACCACTATCTGAGTAAAAGTTCATATTGGTTCATAAAAGTTCATCACTGCTGGTCTCTGCTTTTATTTTGGTCCTCATATATGCAAAATTAAAGGGGAACTCCAGGCAGATAAAAGTATCTTTATATAGCTGCACATGCTAAAAGTTATATACCTTTGTAATGTACAAGCGTTATCTTTGTTGAGCACATACAATGTTTCATTCAGCTTTTCCTCCAGGCAGGAAGTCCAGCAGTTCTTATCACACATGATGACTGTACCAGTTTGGGAGCATTGTATATTAGAGGAGTACTGGGACGTAGGACAATATAGAATAGGGGACGAGTGTCTGATCGCAGCGGGGTCAGACCATTGGGATCCCCCGTGAACTCCTGCACAGCACCCCGGCTATCTTCATGAAAGAAGCTGCATTGACCACGGCAGGGAGCGGTAGCCAGCATGCCCCCTCCATGCATTCTATGGGAAAATCGGAGATAAAGTGTCTGTGTATCTCCAGTTCTCCCATAGAGATACATGGAGGGGGCGTATTGACCACCGCTTTGTGCGGGGATTGACATTCTCCCTGCACAGAGCAGTGACCGCTCCATGCACAAGGAGAGCTGGGCAGCAGGCAGGAGGGGGGGGGTTCCAAAAGGATAGGGAATAATTGTCCTATGCCACAGTACTCCTCTAACCCCTAGAGCAGTGGTCTCCAAACTGCGGACCTCCAGATGTTGCAAAACTACAACTCCCAGCATCCTTTGGCTGTCCGGGCATGCTGGGCGTTACAGTTTTGCAACATCAGGAGGTCAACAGGTTGCAGACCACTTCCCTAGAGCATTGTAGTGTGACCCTGCACCGAGCCTTGTATCTAAAGTCATTCAGTGTGATACTGCCCAGTGCTGTGTATGTGAGCCCATTCAGTGTGATACTGCCGGAGCAATGTATCTAAGCAGATTCAGTGTGATACTGCCCAGAGCAGTGTATCTGATTTGGCTTAGACATACAGCCCTGGGTAGTATCACATTGAATGGGCTTAGACGGCTCAGGGTAGTATCACACTGAATCTGCTTAGGCAGGAAGCCAAGTAGTTCTGATCACACATGATAATTGTCAGCACCAGTTTGAGAGCATAGTATTTAAAGTCAATAAAGTGTGATACCACTAGAACATTGTATCTAAGCATATTCAGTGTGATACTACCTAAAGCTATGTAATTGAACCGGCTTAGATATGCAGCCCTGGGTAGTATGACACTGAATTGGCTTAGATACTACCCAGAGCACTGTATCTAAGCCTATTCAGTTTTATATTACCCAGAATATTGTATCTAAGCCCATTCATTGTGATACTACCCAGAAAATTGTATCTAAGCTGATTCAGTGTGAAACTACCCAGAACATTGTATCTAAGCCCATTCAGTGTGATACTACCCAGAACATTGTATCTAAGCCCAGTGTGATACTACCCATAACATTGTATCTAAGTCCATTCAGTGTGATACTACCCAGAACATTGGATCTAAGCTCATTCAGTGTGATACTACCTAGAACATTGTATCTAAGCCCATTCAGTGTGATACTACCCTGAACATTGTATCCAAGCCCATTCAGTGTGATACTACCCAGAACATTGTATCCAAGCCCATTCAGTGTCATACTGCCCAGAACATTGTATCCAAGCCCATTCAGTGTCATACTACCCAGAACATTGTATCTAAGCCCATTCAGTGTCATACTACCCAGAACATTGTATCCAAGACCATTCAGTGTCATACTACCCAGGACATTGTATCCAAGCCCATTCAGTGTCATACTGCCCAGAACATTGTATCTAAGCCCATTCAGTGTCATACTACCCAGAACATTGTATCCAAGACCATTCAGTGTGATACTACCCAGGACATTGTATCCAAGCCCATTCAGTGTCATACTGCCCAGAACATTGTATCCAAGCCCATTCAGTGTCATACTACCCAGAACATTGTATCTAAGCCCATTCAGTGTCATACTACCCAGAACATTGTATCCAAGACCATTCAGTGTGATACTACCCAGGACATTGTATCCAAGCCCATTCAGGGTCATACTACCCAGAACATTGTATCCAAGCCCATTCAGTGTCATACTACCCAGAACGGTGTATCTGTTTTTATAACTATATTGATAGCTTGGTATAGATTATGGGGTTACATGAACATTACTTCATATGAATATATAGATTGGTTTGCACTAAACTCTTCTCTAGGGGGAAAATAATAAAGATAGTGGGGGGAGATTTATCAAAACCTGTGTAAAGGAAGAGTGGTGCAGTTGCCCACAGCAACCAATCAGATGGCTTCTTTCATTTTTCACAGGTCTCAAAATGAAAGAAGCAAGCCGATTGGTTGCCATGGGCAACTGCACCATTCTTCCTCTGCAGTTTTTTTTTTTTTTTAAATAAATCTCCCCCATTATTCTCCCCCATGCAGCTGCTCAGGCACTTGGAACATATTTAAATTTGTATTTTATTTATAACTTAAGATTTTATTTTTACAACTTTTGGTCGTATATTTCCTACAGAAAGAAAATTCTAAGTTATTTGGTATCTAACGTAAGATACTGGAACGAAAGGAGGTGGACTGTGCCTACTCTGCATGGAGACGCTCAGCAATGACACGCCCAAGCTATCAATTCAATTATAGAATGTATTTCCAGGCAGATTAACAGAGGAACAGCACAAAAGTTGCAAAGTTGTAGAAGAAAAAAGAGGATCTGACCAACAAAACAGACCTGTTCAGGAGAGAGAGAACAGCTCATCTTTAAAGGGGATAAAGAAACAGCACCACTCCTGCACTCAAGTTGTCTGTGGTATTGCAGCTCAGTTTCATTAAAGTGAAAGGAGCAGAGTTGTAATTCCCCACACAAACTGAGGGCAGGTGTGGTGCTGTTTTTGGGATGAAAGCAGCTATGGTTTTTATAATCCCGTTAGAGACCGACTTGGAAAGTCTAGTGATTAGACCAGTGTTTACCAATCAGGGTTCTCCCAGCTGTTGCAAAACTACAACTCCCAGCATGCCCGGATAGCAAAACATAAGAAGATCTCAGACACTTTACCTCCTCCTCTTGCTTTTTTTTCCGTTTTGCATCTGTAGCATCTGCATCACCCTCGTCGGCTTCTGCATCTACAATTTCTTGTTCTTCAGGCTCCTCTTCTTGGCCTTCCTAATAAACACACGAGTATAGGCTTTCTATTATTGAATAAAGTCACATATTTTGGGGGATCTTGTTTTTCAACTACACTAGTGTTATCCAACCAGGGTGCCTCCAGCTGTTGCAAAACTACAACTCCCTGCATGCCTGGACAGCCTTTGGCTGTCCGGGCATGCTGGGAGTTGTAGTTTTGCAACAGCTGGAGGCACCCTGGTTGGGGAACCCTGAACTACATGATAGAGGAGAAGAGTTTGATGCTCACTGTTGAGTCCTAGGTGACAAGCAAGTCACAGAGCTGAAATTTTGGGCTTGTTCAGATCCGGTAAATATGTGAAGATACAGGCATGTACACAGGGGCATAAGTGACATGGAGGAACTCAACACATCTCGTAAATATATACGGTATTTAGGAGGTGCTGCGCATTTCAGGCTCTGGGACAGACTTAAGATTTTAGCCATATTTTATTTAAATAATTCATTTTTTTATTTAATAAATTAGTTATTTTATTTATTATTTTAACACAAAACTACATTTTCAAGCAAAATTGCAGGAATGCACCCATGATTAACCCTTTAATGACCCAACTAGTTTTTTTTTTTTTTTTAGTTTACAACGTGCACTTGGTATAAATCACATTTTAAAGGAGTACTCCAGGATATGAACACTTATCCTAAGGATAGGTCATAAGTTTCAGATCACGAAGTGGGTCGTCCGGCCACTGGGGCCCCCCGCAATCTCCCGTACGGGGCCGCGGTAGTCAGCGGCAATGGGGCGTGTCCGACAGTCGTGCGGCGGCTGACAAACCACCCAAATACATCTCTATGGGAAAGCCGGAGCGCTGCATTTCGCAGTTTCTGGCTCTGTCATAGAGATGTTTTGGGGGGGGCATATCGCCCATCACTTCATACGGTAGTCGAAACACATTATTTCAGCATAGTGCTGGGGGCCCCATACGGGAGATCAGCAGGGGGGGGGGGGGGGGGGGCCTCAGTGATCTGAAACTTATCCCCTATCCTTAGTATAGGGTATAAGTTTTCATATCTCGGAGAACTCCTTTAACTTCATTCTGCAGGTTGGTACAATTTATATTAATAGCACAAAAAAAGAAGAAAGTCGAGTACAGCTACTACAGAAATCCTCTAGTTAGAGCTTCTTACAAGTTTTTAACGTATTAGATAACAGTCTTGTGGCAGACATGAAACGGCTGTCAGCTCTTGGCGGTGCACAAGCATAAACAGCATAAAAGAGCAGTCAGCCGGCAGACACAAAACAGCCGTCGCTTTTTTTGCACACCCTTGTCCTTTTTTTATACATACGCTCCCTGTTTTTGGAATACACAGCGAGGATTGGTAAGTGCCACAATTTCTTTTACTTTATTCGTACAATTGTAAAATTATATACAGTTAATTAACATTTTACTACTTGTGTAGAAGTAAAAAAAATTTTTTTTTTGGGGTGCACCATATTTGTTCATGGACAGAGTTGTATGTGGGCTTGCTTTACGTGGTGAGTTCACTGTTTCATTTATCATTTCAGGGTACATGCAAATTTTTTGATGCCTTTTTATTACACATCTTTTGGTAGACTAGTTGTCAAAAAAAACAAAATTTTTTTATTTTTTTTGTCACGGTGTGGAAAAAAAAAGCTAGAAAATAATAAAATGATCAATTTTTGGTTCAGGTTATTATGGATGGGGTGTACCATTTATTAATTAGGTATAGTTATGTTTTATTTTTAAACTTTTGCCATGTCAAAGTTTTGGTCAGTGGGTGTCCGAATGTTCAGATCCCGACTAATTGTAAATAAGCATATAGAAAAGCCGGGCTGACTGCGACAATCCCATAGACATACACTAAGTTAGTTAGGGGGATAAGATGTCTAGGGGTGGAGTACCCCTTTAAGGAGGCTGTGATCAGATCTAGTTATACCCCCAAACAAGTAATCTCACCTTATTGAGAGCGGAACAAGAGTGGTGGACACATACTAGCTGAAAAGCCACAGGAGGCCGACCATAGATTTACAGTATAAACATTAGCCCTAGAATGAGACTGTAAAACCCCAAACCACATGCAATGTGATAGGACATGACTGCAGGTATCTCAGTAAGATGCAAAGGTCAATGAAATAACATGAGGGAAGTTAATATATCCTGATAATATATCAGGGCAGCTCCAGATAAGAGGCTGGAGATATCTGGAGGAAGTTTATGTAACAATGGCTGCCTCTGACCTTACTGCTGGCCCCAACTGTAACTACCTTGTATTTGCCCCAGTGAGAAGGAGAAGTACGACTGAGGAGTTTAAGGCCTTAATATCTTGTCAATAAGACTAAAACCAAAAGGGGTGAGGATGCTGGGACATTTAAAGAACAGACCAGTTTTGGTCCTAGCTGTGGTTGCTTTCCAGAAAAATGGATGCAACTTTGTCAGACCAACCTCCTACAATGTAATAGAACCTGTCCCCTCTCCAGACCAACCTCCTACAATGTAATAGAACCTGTGCGCTCTCCAGACCAACCTCCTACAATGTAATAGAACCTGTCCGCTCCCCAGACCAACCTCCTACAATGTAATAGAACCTGTCCGCTCTCCAGACCAACCTCCTACAATGTAATAGAACCTGTCCGCTCTCCAGACCAACCTCCTACAATGTAATAGAACCTGTTCGCTCTCCAGACCAACCTCCTACAATGTAATAGAACCTGTCCCCTCTCCAGACCAACCTTCTACAATGTAATAGAACCTGTCCCCTCTCCAGACCAACCCCCTACAATGTAATAGAACCTGTCCGCTCTCCAGACCAGCCTCCTACAATGTTATAGAACCTGTCCGCTCTCCAGACCAACCTCCTACAATGTAATAGAACCTGTCCCCTCTCCAGACCAACCTCCTACAATGTAATAGAACCTGTGCGCTCTCCAGACCAACCCCCTACAATGTAATAGAACCTGTCCGCTCTCCAGACCAACCCCCTACAATGTAATAGAACCTGTCCGCTCTCCAGACCAGCCTCCTACAATGTAATAGAACCTGTCCGCTCCCCAGACCAACCTCCTACAATGTAATAGAACCTGTCCCCTCTCCAGACCAACCTCCTACAATGTAATAGAACCTGTGCGCTCTCCAGACCAACCCCCTACAATGTAATAGAACCTGTCCCCTCTCTAGACCAACCTCCTACAATGTAATAGAACCTGTCCGCTCTCCAGACCAACCCCCTACAATGTAATAGAACCTGTCCGCTCTCCAGACCAACCTCCTACAATGTAATAGAACCTGTCCCCTCTCCAGACCAACCTCCTACAATGTAATAGAACCTGTCCGCTCTCCAGACCAACCCCCTACAATGTAATAGAACCTGTCCGCTCTCCAGACCAACCTCCTACAATGTAATAGAACCTGTCCCCTCTCCAGACCAACCTCCTACAATGTAATAGAACCTGTCCGCTCTCCAGACCAACCTCCTACAATGTAATAGAACCTGTCCCCTCTCCAGACCAACCTCCTACAATGTAATAGAACCTGTCCCCTCTCCAGACCAACCTCCTACAATGTAATAGAACCTGTCCGCTCTCCAGACCAACCCCCTACAATGTAATAGAACCTGTCCGCTCTCCAGACCAACCTCCTACAATGTAATAGAACCTGTCCGCTCTCCAGACCAACCCCCTACAATGTAATAGAACCTGTCCGCTCCCCAGACCAACCTCCTACAATGTACATGTAATAGAACCTGTCCGCTCCCCAGACCAACCTCCTACAATGTAATAGAACCTGTCCGCTCTCCAGACCAACCCCCTACAATGTAATAGAACCTGTGCGCTACCCAGACCAACCTCCTACAATGTAATAGAACCTGTCCGCTCCCCAGACCAACCTCCTACAATGTAATAGAACCTGTCCGCTCTCCAGACCAACCTTCTACAATGTAATAGAACCTGTCCGCTCCCCAGACCAACCTCCTACAATGTACATGTAATAGAACCTGTCCGCTCCCCAGACCAACCTCCTACAATGTAATAGAACCTGTCCGCTCCCCAGACCAACCTCCTACAATGTAATAGAACCTGTCCGCTCTCCAGACCAACCCCCTACAATGTAATAGAACCTGTGCGCTCTCCAGACCAACCCCCTACAATGTAATAGAACCTGTCCGCTCTCCAGACCAACCCCCTACAATGTAATAGAACCTGTCCGCTCTCCAGACCAACCTTCTACAATGTAATAGAACCTGTCCGCTCTCCAGACCAACCTCCTACAATGTAATAGAACCTGTCCACTCCCCCAGACCAACCCCCTACAATGTAATAGAACCTGTCCGCTCCCCAGACCAACCTCCTACAATGTAATAGAACCTGTGCGCTCTCCAGACCAACCCCCTACAATGTAATAGAACCTGTGCGCTCTCCAGACCAACCCCCTACAATGTAATAGAACCTGTCCGCTCTCCAGACCAACCTCCTACAATGTAATAGAACCTGTCCGCTCTCCAGACCAACCCCCTACAATGTAATAGAACCTGTCCGCTCTCCAGACCAACCCCCTACAATGTAATAGAACCTGTCCGCTCTCCAGACCAACCCCCTACAATGTAATAGAACCTGTCCGCTCTCCAGACCAACCCCCTACAATGTAATAGAACCTGTCCGCTCTCCAGACCAACCCCCTACAATGTAATAGAACCTGTCTGCTCTCCAGACCAACCTCCTACAATGTAATAGAACCTGTCAGCTCCCCCAGACCAACCTCCTACAATGTAATAGAACCTGTCCCCTCTCCAGACCAACCTCCTACAATGTAATAGAACCTGTGCGCTCTCCAGACCAACCCCCTACAATGTAATAGAACCTGTCCCCTCTCCAGACCAACCTCCTACAATGTAATAGAACCTGTCCGCTCTCCAGACCAACCCCCTACAATGTAATAGAACCTGTCCGCTCTCCAGACCAACCTCCTACAATGTAATAGAACCTGTCCCCTCTCCAGACCAACCTCCTACAATGTAATAGAACCTGTCCGCTCTCCAGACCAACCCCCTACAATGTAATAGAACCTGTCCGCTCTCCAGACCAACCTCCTACAATGTAATAGAACCTGTCCGCTCTCCAGACCAACCTCCTACAATGTAATAGAACCTGTCCCCTCTCCAGACCAACCTCCTACAATGTAATAGAACCTGTCCGCTCTCCAGACCAACCTCCTACAATGTAATAGAACCTGTCCCCTCTCCAGACCAACCTCCTACAATGTAATAGAACCTGTCCCCTCTCCAGACCAACCTCCTACAATGTAATAGAACCTGTCCGCTCTCCAGACCAACCCCCTACAATGTAATAGAACCTGTCCGCTCTCCAGACCAACCTCCTACAATGTAATAGAACCTGTCCGCTCTCCAGACCAACCCCCTACAATGTAATAGAACCTGTCCGCTCCCCAGACCAACCTCCTACAATGTACATGTAATAGAACCTGTCCGCTCCCCAGACCAACCTCCTACAATGTAATAGAACCTGTCCGCTCTCCAGACCAACCCCCTACAATGTAATAGAACCTGTGCGCTACCCAGACCAACCTCCTACAATGTAATAGAACCTGTCCGCTCCCCAGACCAACCTCCTACAATGTAATAGAACCTGTCCGCTCTCCAGACCAACCTTCTACAATGTAATAGAACCTGTCCGCTCCCCAGACCAACCTCCTACAATGTACATGTAATAGAACCTGTCCGCTCCCCAGACCAACCTCCTACAATGTAATAGAACCTGTCCGCTCCCCAGACCAACCTCCTACAATGTAATAGAACCTGTCCGCTCTCCAGACCAACCCCCTACAATGTAATAGAACCTGTGCGCTCTCCAGACCAACCCCCTACAATGTAATAGAACCTGTCCGCTCTCCAGACCAACCCCCTACAATGTAATAGAACCTGTCCGCTCTCCAGACCAACCTTCTACAATGTAATAGAACCTGTCCGCTCTCCAGACCAACCTCCTACAATGTAATAGAACCTGTCCACTCCCCCAGACCAACCCCCTACAATGTAATAGAACCTGTCCGCTCCCCAGACCAACCTCCTACAATGTAATAGAACCTGTGCGCTCTCCAGACCAACCCCCTACAATGTAATAGAACCTGTGCGCTCTCCAGACCAACCCCCTACAATGTAATAGAACCTGTCCGCTCTCCAGACCAACCTCCTACAATGTAATAGAACCTGTCCGCTCTCCAGACCAACCCCCTACAATGTAATAGAACCTGTCCGCTCTCCAGACCAACCCCCTACAATGTAATAGAACCTGTCCGCTCTCCAGACCAACCCCCTACAATGTAATAGAACCTGTCCGCTCTCCAGACCAACCCCCTACAATGTAATAGAACCTGTCCGCTCTCCAGACCAACCCCCTACAATGTAATAGAACCTGTCTGCTCTCCAGACCAACCTCCTACAATGTAATAGAACCTGTCAGCTCCCCCAGACCAACCTCCTACAATGTAATAGAACCTGTCCCCTCTCCAGACCAACCTCCTACAATGTAATAGAACCTGTCCCCTCTCCAGACCAACCTCCTACAATGTAATAGAACCTGTCCGCTCTCCAGACCAACCCCCTACAATGTAATAGAACCTGTCCGCTCTCCAGACCAACCCCCTACAATGTAATAGAACCTGTCCGCTCCCCAGACCAACCTCCTACAATGTACATGTAATAGAACCTGTCCGCTCCCCAGACCAACCTCCTACAATGTACATGTAATAGAACCTGTCCGCTCCCCAGACCAACCTCCTACAATGTAATAGAACCTGTCCGCTCTCCAGACCAACCCCCTACAATGTAATAGAACCTGTGCGCTCTCCAGACCAACCCCCTACAATGTAATAGAACCTGTCCGCTCTCCAGACCAACCTCCTACAATGTAATAGAACCTGTCCGCTCCCCAGACCAACCCCCTACAATGTAATAGAACCTGTCCGCTCTCCAGACCAACCTCCTACAATGTAATAGAACCTGTCCGCTCTCCAGACCAACCTCCTACAATGTAATAGAACCTGTCCGCTCTCCAGACCAACCTCCTACAATGTAATAGAACCTGTCCGCTCCCCCAGACCAACCTCCTACAATGTAATAGAACCTGTCCGCTCGCCAGACCAACCTCCTACAATGTAGTAGAATCTGTCCGCTCTCCAGACCAACCTCCTACAATGTAATAGAACCTGTCCGCTACCCAGACCAACCTCCTACAATGTAATAGAACCTGTCCGCTCTTCAGACCAACCCCCTGCAATGTAATAGAACCTGTCCGCTCCCCCAGACCAACCTCCGACAATGTAATAGAACCTGTACCCTCTCCAGACCAACCTCTTACAATGTAATAGAACCTGTCCACTCCCCCAGACCAACCTCCTACAATGTAATAGAACCTGTCCGCTCTCCAGACCAACCTCCTACAATGTAATAGAACCTGTCCGCTCTCCAGACCAACCTCCTACAATGTAATAGAACCTGTCCGCTCTCCAGACCAACCTCCTACAATGTAATAGAACCTGTCCGCTCCCCCAGACCAACCTCCTACAATGTAATAGAACCTGTCCGCTCCCCCAGACCAACCTCCTACAATGTAATAGAACCTGTACCCTCTCCAGACCAACCTCTTACAATGTAATAGAACCTGTCCACTCCCCCAGACCAACCTCCTACAATGTAATAGAACCTGTCCGCTCTCCAGACCAACCTCCTACAATGTAATAGAACCTGTCCGCTCTCCAGACCAACCTCCTACAATGTAATAGAACCTGTCCGCTCTCCAGACCAACCTCCTACAATGTAATAGAACCTGTCCGCTCTCCAGACCAACCTCTTACAATGTAATAGAACCTGTCCACTCCCCCAGACCAACCTCCTACAATGTAATAGAACCTGTCCGCTCTCCAGACCAACCCCCTACAATGTAATAGAACTTGTCCGCTCTCCAGACCAACCTCCTACAATGTAATAGAACCTGTCCGCTCTCCAGACCAACCTCCTACAATGTAATAGAGCCTATCCCCTCTCCCGACCAACCTCCTACAATGTAATAGAACCTGTCCCCTCTCCAGACCAACCCCCTACAATGTAATAGAACCTGTCTGCTCTCCAGACCAACCTCCTACAATGTAATAGAACCTGTCCGCTCGCCAGACCAACCTCCTACAATGTAATAGAACCTGTCCGCTCTCCAGACCAACCTCCTACAATGTAATAGAGCCTGTCCCCTCTCCCGACCAACCTCCTACAATGTAATAGAACCTGTCCGCTCTCCAGACCAACCTCCTACAATGTAATAGAACCTGTCCCCTCTCCAGACCAACCCCCTACAATGTAATAGAACCTGTCTGCTCTCCAGACCAACCTCCTACAATGTAATAGAACCTGTCCGCTCCCCCAGACCAACCTCCTACAATGTAATAGAACCTGTCCCCTCTCCAGACCAACCTCCTACAATGTAATAGAACCTGTCCGCTCCCCCAGACCAACCTCCTACAATGTAATAGAACCTGTCCCCTCTCCAGACCAACCTCCTACAATGTACATGTAATAGAGCCTGTCCGCTCTACAGACCTGGCAGTTTTGGGTAAATACTTGCATTCCCCATGGAATTAAAAAACACTGGGGGGGGGGGGGAATTCATCAATACCTGTGCTGAGGAAAAGTTGACCAGTCGCCCATAGCAACCATTCAGATCGCTTCATTTTTAAAAAGCCCCCTAAAAAAAGAAAGAAGCAATCTGACTGGTTATTATGGGCAGCTGGTTGACTTTTCCTCTGAACAGGTTTTGATGAATCTCCCCCTGTGTCCAATTGTCACTATGATGCTGGCAGGTGAGGCAATAGACCCACAGATGGGCCAAGACCATCGGCCCTTTTACACTCATGTGAAGACTTATTTATACACTAGCAGAGTACCCAGCGTTGCCCAAACTTCCTACCTAAACCTTGTGGGAGAGGAAAAGCAACAATGTCTCTCGTCCTCACATCCCGAACTCTTATCCTGTTCCCGCACTAAGTATTGTCGGCACCTGCCGGCTGGACAGTGGTGACAGTGACAATGGAAAGTCTTTAGGAGTTTTTTTTTTTTTTTTATAAAGTTAAGGACGCTGGGAAAAAATTATAGATATGACAGAGAGCATATACCCATCAGTAATGGTGTCCCCCCAATGAAGAGGTGTCCCCCCAATGAAGAGGTGTCCCCCCAATGAAGAGGTGTCCCCCCAATGAAGAGGTGTCCCCCCAATGAAGAGCGACTGTGAAAGATAATTTTCCAGGACCCTCTTACGCCTCGAAGTAGAGTCTATGGCTTGGTTACTCACCTGGGTTGCCGCCCCTTCCCCATCATCATCATGATCTTTACGAAAGGCCTTTCTGCTGGATACATCTGAATAAGAGGCAAGTTTTGCGCCTTTCCTTTTGATGGTATCTATCATAATTCGGAAGAACCTGTACATACGGCAAAGATCAACTTTTTAGAGTAAACATGTAGCCATCAGATCACACATCCCCTTATTATTCCCAAGAGCTGTACTATAGCGCAGTGTTTCCCAACCAGGGTGTCTCCAGCTGTTGCAAAACTACAATTCCCAGCATGCCCCGACAGCCGAAGGCTGTCGGGGCATGCTGGGAGTTGTAGTTTTGGAACCGCTGGAGGCATCCTGGTTGGGAAACACAGCTCTAGAGGCATATTAACCTAAATATGGCTTTTTAGGTGAGTGTCCTAAAAGCTGTGTCTCTCCAGCTGTTGCAGAACCATAAGTCCAAACACATCTACATGCTATAAGCTGTAGTTTTGCAGCAGCTGGAGAGCTTAAAGGGTAACTCTCATTAAAACAAATTTTTGCTATTGCACTCCTTATGGTAAATAAAAAAAATATTTCTAATATACATTGTTTAAAAAAAATTAAGATTTCTATGTTTTATTTGTGCTTAAAAAAAGCTCAAGAGCACATTTCCCCCATCTTATTTCACAGACTTTGGACCGAAGTCCAAACACAGGAAATGCAGCCTGGAGTGCTGAGGGGTGTGTGTCCAGCCTCATCCAATCATAGCTCCTCTCACACTTAACTGCCATTTGCTGGCACTCCAGGCTGCACTTCCTGTGTTTCCTGTGTGGGGGAAAATGTGCTCTTGAGCTTTTTTAAGCACAAATAAAACATAGAAAAATTAACTTTTTTTTTTAACAGAGTATATTAGAAATATTTTTTATTTACCATAAGGAGTGCAATAGCAGAAATTAGTTTTTTTTTTTTTTTTTTTTTTAAACAAATTTTATTGAATTTTCATTGTTATAAACAGACATCACACTGATGGTTAAGTGCGGAATATCGTCGAATAAGAGCCATAAGAACATTCAATAAATTACAAACCAGAAACTGTAAACTCCACACAGCTAATGGAGAACCCAAGTGGAAATGCGCGGCAGTATCATAATATTAATTCGCCTCGCTCAAATTAGGCGTGCCATGCTCGTAGTATGCTAGAAGTCAAGGTCAAGAGGTAAGTCGTAATGGCCCCAGTGAATCACTCAAAACCCCAAGACAGTACCAGTCTGTCGAGCTAAAGGGCTTAACTATGTCCTCGATTTCAGCTGATGTGTAGTGTGCAACAATAAAATCTTGCCATTTGGCGAAATATTTTGCTGTGTTTGTGCTCATGTGTCGTTCAGTATCAAGCCTATCTATCCCACATAACAGTTTAAGTTGCGATATGACCATGGAGATGGTGGGAACAGAAGGGGAGAGCCAGGCTGCGAAGATACACCTAAGTGCCACTAAGAGGACAATGTGAACTAGTTGGGGTGTTTTGGTGGGGCCTTGGTCGGTCAAGTCAGGTGGTCTAAACTGATGAAACAATAGGGCTCTTGGTGTATGTGGTAGTGACATTTCCCATTTCTCTCTGATATATGATATAATCATTTGCCAATATCTTTCTGTATGGGGGCACGTCCAAACTCCATGCCACATATTCGTCAAAGGGGTAGCACATTTAGGGCAGGCCGTGATACGATCGGGGAAATCCGGGGAAGGCAGTATGTTAAACCCATATAAGGCTTTGTGAGCCATTTTGTAGTAGGTTTCACGCCATCTCTCATTGATAATACATTTACGGATGATATTCCACCCATTCAAGATACATTCCGAAATATCATCTCCTGGTACCCATGAGGTCCACGCTGAAAAAATAGAAGAGGGTGTAAATTTCAGTAGTACTTTCCTAAGGGATGTGTATATCATGGAGATGGACAATTTACGGGGTTCCGAACCAATAAGATAGTCTAGTTCTTTCTTTGTGGCCTCTTTGGACAGGTTACGCAATCGACTAAAGAAGAAGGAGCATATCTGTTGCATAGGGAATGCATGAGACGGGGGAAGGTTGTGTAGGGAGAGCAGTGTGGTTGGTCGGAGCCATCGTTTCTGAGTAACGTCCATAAAGTGCTTGGCCTTCGTGAGGCCCTTGTCCGACCAAAGGCCAAGCACCCCAGGAGGAAGTCTTGGGGGAAACTCTGGATGTTTCGCCAGTGGTAGATGTTTGGATAAGAGGTAAGGCAGTCCATATAACTTCCTGACCTCCTTCCAAGATGCCACCGTGTCCCTCAGCAGTACAGAGCGTTGCACTATGGAGGGGAGTTTAGAGTATGTAGTATGTAAGAGGACTGCTAGGTTCCATGGGGCCGCCAATTCACTCTCTAGATCGTAAAGAGCATGGTAAGAGGATCCATGTATCCAGTCATTAACAAATCGAAAAAGACATGATAGATTGTATCCTCTTACATTGGGAAAATTCAGTCCCCCATCAGACCTATTGAGCATCAGTTTGTTTAGGGCGATTCTGGGCCTCTTCCCCCGCCCAGATAAATTTGGTGAATACTGAGTTTAAGCCTTTCACGTCAGTATGTTTTAACAGAAGTGGTAGGGTTTGCAGGGGGTATAGGAGACGCGCAAAGCTAACCATTTTAATGAGTGCACATCTCCCCATAAAGTTCAGGGGGAGTTTTTCCCATTTACGTAATTCAGCTTTAATCTTGGAGAAGAGGGGAGTATAGTTTAAACTATATATGGTGTCGGGTGTTCTCCCTATTTTGATACCTAGGTAGGTGATGGAGGAGTCAGCAATGCGGACTCCCATACCTGATATTTCTGGAAGCCACTGGTGACGGAAAGGACCTAGGGGTAAAAGTTCCGATTTAGACACATTTATTTTGTAACCCGAGAAAGCCCCAAATGTTCTCAGATGTTCAAGAATGCGTCCTAGGGAAGCAGTCGGGCCATCAAGGAACAATAAAATATCATCTGCGAACATTGTCAATTTAACTTCATTCTTCCCCACCTTAATGCCAGGATAAATATTTTCAGACAGTAGGGAGAGCGCCAGGGGTTCTAACGCTAAATTAAAGAGTAGGGGAGAGAGTGGGCAACCCTGTCTGGTGCCCTTAAAGAGAGGGAAGGGTGTGGATAGGATACCAGGCGTGTGTATTCTAGCCATGGGGGTTGCATAAATCCCAGAAATGTAATTCCTAAATGACCCTTGAATACCAATCGCATCCAGCACCAGTCCCAGCCAATCCCATTTAACATTATCGAATGCTTTTTCAGCATCCAAAGTGAGCAAGGCAGGAGCTTCACCCCTCTGGGGCTGATGCTGTAAGCGATCTAGAACCGCCATAACCGTTCTCAAATTCATGGTAGCTGATCTGTTCCTAATAAAGCCCACTTGATGGGAGCCGATTAAAGCTGGCATGAATCGAGAAAGACGGTCAGCTAAAATTTTTGATAGAATCTTGATGTCTTGGTTAATTAGAGATATCGGACGATAGGAGCCTGGGTCAGTTAGGTCCTTACCCGGTTTAGGCAAAACCTTTATGTGTGCAAGAGAGGCTTCTGTGGGTAACGATCCCGTAGACATGAATACCTGAAACATATCCCTTAAGACTGGGGCAATCTGCTCTGATAGGGCTTTATAAAATTTGCCTGAATACCCGTCAGGGCCCGGAGCCTTCCCGTTATGGAGATGACCGATAACTCCCTGTATTTCTTCCACCGATACCGGTGCATTAAGAATCTCCCTCTGTTCTTCCGTCAGTGTGGGAAGTTGGACCCGTTTCAAGAAGGCCTCACCCGCCGAAAGGTCAGAGGGAGAGTTTTCATAAAGCGAGCTATAATAGGAGGACAGCAATTTGTTGATGGAGTGAGGGTTTTTGTGCGTGACTCCCGAGGAGTCTTTAAGTGCTGTTATGTGAGGGGTGGGTATCTTTCCCCTAGCTATACGGGCCAGTAGACGTCCCGATTTGTTACCGTGTCTAAAGAGATCCACCTCAAAGTGGGACCTCCCTAGGCGTTCCCTTCTATCCCACCATAATTCAAAATTGGCTCTAGCCGATTTCCATTCCTCCCGGTTCTGAATAGTAGGGTGGGCTACGAAGGTGGCATAGACATCCCTTAGTCGAGCACTGGCTTCATTCAGATTTTTCAGAGAGGTGCGTTTTAGGTGGGCCACGTGTGCCATCAATTTTCCCCTTAATACTGCCTTCCCCGATTCCCAGAACAGAGTTGGGTCTGAGCGGTGTTCCCCATTATATACGGTATATTCTAACCACCAACCCCTAAGTAATTCGAGGAAGGTATCATCCTTGGCCAGCAGTGAGGGGTAATGCCAAAGAATATCTGTCCCTTTGGGGTAGGAGGGCAAGAGCCGTAGACAGAGAGGGGCATGGTCTGACAATGCCAGTTCTCCAATGTCTACTGAGCTAACTTTATGGTAAAGTTCCGGAGATGTCAGTAGATAGTCTATACGAGACCAGGAAGAGTGGGCATTGGAGAAATGGGTGAATTCCCTATCGTCCGGGTGGGACATTCTCCATACATCTAGCAGTCCCAATTGGTCCAAGAAAGGGGGCAATACACAGTCCCTGCTACGTATGGGGATTGCTTGAGATGTCGGGCCCTTTCTGTCCACTAGGGGGTCGAGGACTGTGTTAAAGTCGCCCCCCACTATTTTGTTCGTCGTGTTATCGTCGTGAATTCTGTCCGCTAGAGCGTGAAAAAAGGACTTATTTTCCCCATTGGGACCGTATATGTTATAAATGCTAAAGATCTCTCCATTGTGGTCAAGTCGTAAGTGTGAGACCCTGCCTTCATCATCAGTGTCGTGTGATATAAGACCAAATGCAAAAGATTTGTGGATCAAGGTGACCACTCCTGCTTTCCCATCCTGGGCCTGAGAACCAAACACCTGCCCCACCCATTGCTGCTGTAACCTAAAAAAATCTGAGCCAGCTAGGTGGGTTTCTTGGAGGAGGACAATGTCCGGGTGGAATCGTTTCAAGTATCGTATAAAAAGTCTTCGTTTTTGGGGGGAGCGAAGACCCTTGACATTCCACGATATTATGTTAGGCATGGTAAATCTAGACAATCCCTCATGGAGGGCTGTGCAGATATTATATGTGTAAGTAGATATGAAAGGGCACAGCAGCAATGGGGGCATACCAAACATGACCCTGAATAAGTAATACCGTGTAAAGTATCTGTAAGGCAGGATAGGTGCCCGATAATAAACTGGGCAGTAGTTTTCACTAGAGGTTCCGGGCTGTGGGAAAGAACAAACAAAACAAAAACAGTATACAAGCAAATAACAGTTAACCATCCTGTAGAATATCCTAGAAGGTGTTGCTAATTTAGCGACACCTTCCTTTTGGATGATGGACTTCCTTTTTTCGGCCGACATAGGCATCAAAGTAATATCACACATTTCAGGACGCCCATGCTCCCCCCCCCTCCCCCCGACCCCTTCTAAGATGGTCGAGTCCCTCAGTCAGGCAGGTGAAAGGCCAACCCTGCCGTGCGGCCGTGCAACATTACAGCACCAAAGCCGGGTTGGAATATGGCAACACTGGAAACCTTCTGTATAACAGCGCCATACAGGCGAGGAAGATAAAAATAAAGAGAAAACCTGGACGTCCGGTTCATCATTCCCGTAGACCCAGCAGAAGGCTCAAAGGCAAGAAGGTGAAGTCATCAGGAACAAGGAACAGCTGTGGTCAGTCAGGTGAAGATCGCCTGTCGCTGTCATAGCCACGACCTGGAGAGCGATGACGTCTACGTCGGTGTCTTTGGCTTGCGGAGAATTGCGATTCTCTAGGTGCTGAGCGGGAACGATGATTCCTCCTTGGTGACCTTGAGCGACGAGTGGGTGTCCGAGCCGGTGGGCGGGAAGATGACGTGGAGGAAGAGGACAGCAGCTGGTCTATTGATGAAGATGCTTCCTCTGGAGTCTTGAAAGTGGTAGTAGAGCCGTCAGGATGGAACACCCTCAGGGTGGCTGGATGCTGCAGTTGGAACCTGTATTTCGCCTGAAATAGCTTAGTGCAAACAGTGCTGAAGGCCCTCCTTCGTTTCGCCACTTCTACCGAGAAGTCCTCAAAAATCAACAGGCGCATTCCATGACTTTCCAGGGGTTGTGTCAGACGGCGGTACGCCCTCAGAATATCAACTTTGTCGTTGTAGTCCAGTAGTCGCAGAATGACTTGACGGGGGCGGGCCTCCGGAGTGGAAGATGGTCGGTTAGGCTGGGGGTGTGAAGATGGGCCAATTCTGTGGGCTCGTTCCACCCTGCAGGGATGAGACAGGCCAAGCGACTTAGGAAGATCTCGCTCACAAAAGCGTTGCAGGTCAAGGAGGTGCTACTGTCTCCTTAACCCCCACTATACGTAAATTATTGCGCCTAGAGCGATTTTCTAGGTCTTCCATTTTCTCGCCAATGCGGGTCATCTCTAATTCCATGTCATGTAGGCGTTTAGCTGCAGCCGTGTCGGTATCCTCCAATTGGGAGGTTCTGTGCTCCAATTCTGACAGGCGGCCAGTATGTTCCTGTACTTCTAGTTTTAGGTTTTGGAGAGTTGCTTTTAGGACCTCCTCCACTATATTTCGTACAGTTGGGGTAATACGCAACGCCATTTCATTCGCCAGGTGCTGGTAGTCTATGGAAAAGGCCGGCCCTGAGGAAAGTTGAGGGGTTGCAATAGTAATCCCGGGGAGTGAGGGGCCCACGGTGGCAGCGTGTGGTCCCAAGTGTGGGTCAGCTGGCAGGCTGACTTCCATTGCGGTTACCTCAGAGTTCAATTGCCCCTCCGTTCGTGGTGGCCGTGATGTCACCCCCGATGCGGCCGCCGCCATTACTGCAGAATCGGGCTGCGCCATTTCTGGGACTGCAGGTGGTGCCTGTTGTTGGGGGCCACCATGCGGTGTCGCCCCGTCAGTCCCCGGCGTCCCCACGCGGGTATCATTCATTGGTGGCAGTGTGGGGACTCCCGAAGCGGGTCGCAGCTTCTGTCCCGCTGCCGCCGCCATGACAGGTGCGCTTTGTGGCGTGTGCTGGGGAGGCGCGGGCTGCGATGGACCGGAGGAGCCGCCACGTTGGAGGTACCTGTCCATCCCCTCGGTCTGGCAGAGGTGTCGGGTGGAGTTCGGGGACTTCTGAAGCCCGTTAGTGCAGCGGTACTTAGCTGGTAGGAGTCGGGGGTGGAGGAGCACAAGCGCGCGCCGTCTGCATCAGGCCGCGCCGGAACCGGAAGTCCCAGAAATTAGTTTTAATGAGAGTGGCCATTTAAGGTTGAAGCTCGTCACTTAAGATGTATAGAATGGTTTTCTATAATTTCATGGTTTGCTTTGTTGTAGAGACTAAGTAACATAGCGGCTGAGGCTATAGGATCTGCCATGCCTTAAACCCACACATGGGGCAAAAACTGTCCTATGGTCGCTGTGCACAAACTAAAGCATAAGGCATTGGCCAGTTTGACCAGAGACAGTAAGATGGAGAGTTCGATGATAGATCCAACGGGTCTGGTGAGAACATGCCAAACTATAAACCAAGCGCCAAAGTTGAAACGCTGTTGCCAGCCTTACATACCTGTTCTCCATGAAGTGCAGTAGATCCTCAGGTCTCAAGCATTTCTCCTGCCGGTAATACTCATGCGGCAGGAAGTGGAATTTTACTTTGTAGACCTGTAATTTCTGGGTTTTGTCCTCAATGAGGAAGGTTTCTACTACATCCAGCTTGTGCATCACCTACAACAGGGAAATCATTTACTTTATTAAAGGAATATTCCAGGAAAACATTATTATTATTATTATTTTTTTTTTTTTTTAGATCATCTGGCTCTAGAAAGTTAAACAGATTAGTAAATTACTTCTATAAAAAAAAAAAATAATAATAATAATAATCCTTCCAAAAGTTATCAGCTGCTGAAGTTGAGTTCTTTTCTGTCTGGCGCTCTGCTGACACCTGTCTGTCTGTCTCAGAAACTGCACAGAGTAAAAGAGGTTTGCTATGGGGATTCGCTCCTACTCTGGACAGCTCCCGAGACATTTGTCATCAGAGATCAGTTAGACAAAAGAACAACTTAACTTCAGCAGCTGATAAGTACTGGAAGGATTAAGATATTTTTTTTATATATATATATAGAAGTAATTTAAACTTTCTGGAACCAGTTGATTTGGAAGTATCAGATCCTGGGGGTTCGAATCCTGCTGGGATCCCCCGAATATCAGCCCGGCTCTCCTCCTGCACGGAGCGGGGGTGGGCACATGCCCTCAATTTATCTCTATGGGAGAGCCAAAGCGCTTTATCTGGAATCACCTACTCTCCCAGAGATAGGTCGCAGCAGCCGCCCCCCCCCCCCCCCATATGATCTGATACTTCTCTTCTATTCTTTGGATAGGGGATACATTTTTCAAAGCTAGACTAAGTATTAATTGACACCCTATTAATACATTATCAGCAGTATCTGTCCTACTCATTTCTGTAATAAAAGATGTAGAAGATAAGTAAAGAGTGAGTAGGTAGACACAACCACATAGAATACATCAAATGTATTAAAGTAATATACCCATACACATGTCAAAATGTAACATTTGGTAAAGGATTGCACGTATGGAAATTGACTGATCCCTACTGCTGTATAATCTTGTTTGGATTTTCTGTACTTACTCTACACAGTTACATCCCTGCACAGTTTTCTTCTTTTGCAGCTTATGGGGGATCTCTTCTCATGTGCTGACGTAATCTGATGTTGCAGAGCGTGTGATCCCCCTCCCTGCCCCTGCAGAGTTTGCCAAGTGTGCTCTCCTCCTCATCTTTATATCTATACATTTATTACAACCTGTGTAATTTGCACTTCTTGAATATTTTGATGCTTTCTGCCTCCTCATACGCTGACCTGCCATGTACAGCCTACCCCCCACCCCCCCCACCCCCCAGCTGCTACCTCTAACACTGAAAGGAGATAGAGTGGACATACAGCAGCAGGGATGTACGTATCTAGGTTTGATTCAACAGAACAGCCAACTATGTGAAGGAGTTACACAAACTCTGCAACAGCAAAATGGTGGGAAATTACTAATGCATTTAGGACGCAAATAGAATTTTTTTTTTTTTATTATTAATAATAATAGTGTTAACAACAACATGACCGTGTGTGTTTGAAATAAT
Organism: Hyla sarda; assembly: GCF_029499605.1. Classification (NCBI taxonomy): domain Eukaryota; kingdom Metazoa; phylum Chordata; class Amphibia; order Anura; family Hylidae; genus Hyla; species Hyla sarda. The sequence goes on along the minus strand of NC_079189.1, from coordinate 40,531,760 downwards.
GGTTGCCAAGAGGGCCTGGCAGTAGCAGAAAGCACAGACCTGCTCCTGCATTTTATACAGCCAAACAGTTCCCTACCAGTCAATGATAATGCTTATCAGCAACAAAAGTGACATCCAGTACATGTGTTCTTCAATTCTTCAAATATAAAATCTGTGGAAGCATACTACCCCCAAAGTATAGCTGTAGGCCCCTATAGCTGTATGCCCCACTTTGCCACCATATTGTGCCACGTCGGCACTCCACCAGTCAGCATTAGGAGAAAAGCCATTTCTTTGGATGTCTTCAAACAAGAGGGGATGCCTCTACAACCCTATATTCTATTTACTGCATACATTATATAAAAATCAGTTCTTTTATAAGATATCTGTTTGGGTACAAGGAAAACTGGAGGAAAACAAGAGAAATGGTGTCTGCCTCTGTTGTGTTCTCAAGGCAATGTCTTCTAATGCATGCCTGTCCCTTTAAGCTAGCTCCTCTGCGGACATACTGCTCTGGCTTACTCATTCAGCGACATCATTCATTATCTGGTTTATATGGCTTATAAATGTTTTCTTCCCACTAACAGGAGGCCAAAGGCTGCCAATAACAGCGCACACACAGCAGGGCCAGAGATCTTATCTTTTCATGAGAATACACAGCATTAGAGATCATTTATTCTGTCTGGAGAAACAATTTGATAATGTGGCGTTCATACAACCACAAAACACATTGCAACTAATCAGAAGCGCTAAGATGCCAAACAGACATGTCCTGTTAAAGGGACAGGCAGTATATAATTCTCTTATATCCCAGATCTTCAAGGTTTTGTTGCGTGGGCTTTTTAAGGGGATAAGGGTCCACAAACAAAAGAAGCATAGCCCTCTTAAAGGAGTAGTGCAGTGAAACTTATCCCCTATACAAAAGGATAAGGGATGAAGTTATAGATCGCGGAGGGTCCAATCCTTAGGATCCCCACCGGAAGCCCAGCCGACACACCCCCTCCATGTATCTCTATGGGTTAAATGGAGGAGCCAAGGGTCGGACACCTTGTGATCTGTAACGTATCCCCTATCCTTTGCATAGGGAATAAAGTTTTGTTTCACTACAGAACTCCTTTAACCCCTTGGGGACGGAGCCCATTATAACCCTAAGGACGGGAGCATTTTTTGCAAATCTGACCACTGTCACTTTAAGAATTAATAACTCTGGGAAAGTTAACATGGGAAAAACCCAGCCCTCTCTGAGCCACGGGCAATCCAAAAGGGGTAAAGTGCACCCCTGTAGCTCCCATTAACTTCAATCACATGACCTGCATTGACCCAGTCATCCAGCCATTACAATTTGGCTCCTGGTTCCCAATTTTCAACAAACCAACTTCAACATCTAACCGATGCTGCCTTATATCTTCTAGATTTCGATAGGTGTCAGTGTCACAAAATTATCAATAATATTCATTTCACTTTCAGTGGTTTTAAACTTATGGCTGATCAGTGTGTGTGTGTGTGTGTGTGTGTGTGTGTGTGTGTGTGTGTGTTCATGAATGTGTATGCCAGATGACAAACCCAGCTCTGCTACATCAATATGTAGTAGTAATTAGAGATGAGCGAATTTACAGTAAATTCGATTCGTCACGAACTTCTCGGCTCGGCAGTTGATGACTTATCCTGCATAAATTAGTTCAGCTTTCAGGTGCTCCGATGGGCTGGAAAAGGTGGATACAGTCCTAGGAGACTCTTTCCTAGGACTGTATCCACCTTTTCCAGCCCACCGGAGCACCTGAAAGCTGAACTAATTTACGCAGGATAAGCCATCAACTGCCGAGCCGAGAAGTTCGTGACGAATCAAATTTACTGTAAGTTCGCTCATCTCTAGTAGTAATGCTTAAACGGGTGTGGTCACCAAAAATAACAAAAACTTTCGATATGTCATAGAGACATTTCAAATAGGTCAGGGTCTAAGTGTTCAGACCACCACCGGCCAAGAGAACGAGCTAGGAGATGTGCGTGCTTAGCCCGTTCTCTCCTTGTGTCACGTGACAGTGATGGTCGCATTAACTATGGGACAATCTTTGTCACATAGAAACAGGGTGAGGAGATAAGTGCTCAATAGCATGCATCACTCCCTGCTCGCTCTAGCGATAGGTCAGGGTCTAAGCACTCAGACCCCGACTGATAAAAAAAAACTTTTCATATGTCTCAATGCCATATCTAAAAGATTTTTTGTTTTTGTTTGTGTGACTGACTTATTGGCAGTGTTTCTCAATCAGGGTGCCTCCAGCTGTTGCAAAACTACAACTCCCAGCATGGCCGGACAGCTTTCAGCTGTCCGGCCATGCTGGGAGTTGTAGTTTTGCAACAGCTGGAGACAATTTGGTTGGGAAACACTGCTTTAGGGTACGTTAAGACGAGCGGATCCACAGCATATTTTACACTGCGGATCCGCCGCCCAAGGACCCCTACAGGGTGCCTCAGATGTGACTGCTCGGAGCGGCAATTCCCCAATACGAGCAGACACACTGTGATGTGCGAGTCGCCGCACGCATGTGCAATATACCCAAACATCGCAGCAGTGTATCTGCTTGTAGCAGCGGATTTCCACTCCGAGAAAGCACATCTGAGACACCCTGTAGGGGTCCTTCGGCAGTGGTGCCGCAGCATAAAATACGCTGTGGATCCACTCGACTGAACGTACCCTAAAAGGGGTAAAGTTTCTCCTTGCGCCAGAGAGTAAGGATCCATAAACAGAATATCAGCCCGGAGAAATTCCAGGTGGATACTCCATGTGCAGCTGCGGCCACGGATATCTAGAGATGAGCGAACTTACAGTAAATTCGATTTGTCACGAACTTCTCGGCTCGGCAGTTGACTTTTCCTGCGTAAATTAGTTCAGCTTTCAGGTGCTTCCGTGGGCTGGAAAAGGTGGATACAGTCCTAGGAGACTCTTTCCTAGGAATGTATCCACCTTTTCCAGCCAACTGGAGCACCTGAAGGCTGAACTAATTTATGCAGGATAAGTCATCAACTGCCGAGCCGAGAAGTTCGTGACGAATCGAATTTACTGTAAGTTCGCTCATCTCTACTGATATCCCTTAGCCCTGGGACAGTCTCCCATTGACAACTATGAACAGCTCAAAATTCCATAGTGTGTATGGTTCAGCAGAATTCCATTTAAGACAATGGCCGGCTGCTGCACAGTAATTTCTGAGTGGAATTTTGACACACTGAAAATGTGTAGTGTGAATGGGCCCTTAGCGCTTTTCCTGCTAAAGAAAGGCTACTTTGATTAGTATCTACATATTTTACACTAGCATGTACCGATGGGACGACCAGTTATGCAAGGGCCAATTTACCAACATTATCTTTTCTTCCTAGCACAAATAACCAATGGTATCACTTACCTCAGCCAAACACACACGGGTTAGTTGTTTCTTCAGCTTTTTCACTTTCTTTAAAGCTTTCTTGGTGGGGAGGACCGGCACGCTCATCATGGGAGTTTTAATTTTGGAGCTCCCTATCAGTAAGATTTCTCGAAGTCTGAACGGAGAAGAGAAAACAAAGAAAATAAAATATTACTACAAATGAATGAAAAGAAGTCCCTGCCCTACCTCACTATGAGCGGAAAGCAACTAACACTGGTACACCGTCATTTGCAAGGGAAGATGTAATACCTCATATGCCCTATAGTAGCCACTGTAGGAAAACTGAGCAGCTGCCTACCTCTCTGTTCAGTACTGAAGTGGCTTGACAGGCTGGGCGCAAACTGCACTTAAAGGGGTATCCCGGCCAAACACATCTTATCCCAGGGTTCAAGTCCTGCAGGAATGCGTGGGAACTGAGGTCGTGCACTTTTCCCACAGCAGGAGCACCGTTCCCATTAGCAGGAGTCCTGCAGGAACAGCCTTTGAGTGGAAATCTTGGTTGAGTTCCCATACTTTTTTTCCCCAGAACTTGACCCCTGTCTTATCCCCTATCCAAAGGATAGGGGATATGGTGTCTGATCATGGGGGAGCCCGCCTTTGGATAGGGGATAAGATGTCTATGGCCAGAATACCCCTTTAACCCCTTAACGACCACAGACTTAAATGTACGTCCTGGTTTGGCGGGACTTCCCGCACCAGGATGTACATTTACGTCCTGTGTATGACCACGAGCATCAGAACGGTGCTCACGTCATACACGGCAGATTCCGGCTGCTCGTAATGGCCGACATCCGCGATCGCGTGGATGTCCGCCGTTAACAATACAGATCACGGCATCTGCGGCAGTGCGGTACTTTGAATGGATGATAGGATCGGCCGCAGCGCTGCCGCGGCGATCCGATCATCCAGCATGGCGGCCGGAAGTCCCCTCACCTGGCTCCGGCCATCTCCCGGGGTCTTCTGCTCTGGTCTGCGATCGAGAAGATGACCGATAATACTGATCAATGCTGTGTCCCATACATAGCACTGAACAGTATTAGCAATCAAAGGATTGCTATAGATAGTCCCCTATGGGGACAAAAGTGTAAAATAAAAGTTGAAAAATGTAAAAAATAAAATAAAAAATAAAAAATAAAAAAAAAATGTGAAAAGTAAAACATCCCCTCCCCCAATAAAAATTCAAATAGTCAGTTTTTCCCATTTTACCCCCAAAAAGCATTTTTTAATAAACATATTTGGTATTGCCACATGCGTAAGTGTCTGTACTATCAAAATATAATGTTAATTATCCCGTATGGTGAACGGCGTAAACGTAAAAATTAAATAAGTCCAATAATGCTGCTTTTTTTGTCACATTTTATTAAAAATGTTTATTAAGTTTTATATATGCAAATGTGGAATCAATAAAAAGTACAGATGACGGCGCAAAAAATGAGCCCTCAAATCGTCCTATAAATGGAAAAATGAAAAAGTTATAGGTGGTCAAAATAGGGCGATTTTAGATCACTGATTTTGTACAAAAAGTTTTAGATTGTTTTTTTAAGCGGTACAAAAATATAAAATGTATCTAGCCATGGGTATCATTTTAATCGTATTGACCCACAGAATAAAGAACACAGGTCATTTTTACCGTAAAGTGTATAGTGTGAAAACAAAACCCTCCAAAATGCGCAAAATTGTGGTTTTCATTTAAATTTCCTCCCAAAAAAAAATTTGTTTTGGGTTCGCCGTACATTTTATGGTAAAATGAGAGTTTTCATTACAAAGTACAATTTGTCACGCAAAAAACAAGCCCTTATATGGGTCTGTAGATGGAAATATAAAAGAAGTTATGGATTTTAGAAGGCGAGGAGGAAAAAACGAAAACGCAAAAATAAATTTGGCCTGGTCCTTAAAGAAGATATCCCATACAGCAAAGAAAAAAAAAATACCTAGCCATTCCATAGTATATTCACCTACCACCTCTCTGACATGTTTGTGATTTTTTTTCCGGCCCCCATTCACTGGCTATTCAGCTCATAAATTCCAGTTACTTCCTGGTTATGGTGGCTATGCCTGTGATCTCAAAGACTACATTTCCCTGCATGCACTGCTCACATTTCCTGCTCTCAGCTGCCTGAGCAGAGAGCTTGTTACCTCCCCTAACTTATGTTAGTCACTCCCACATAACACTGAGCTCCAATCATAGCCCTATACAGCAGGGTGGTCACATAACACTGAGCTCCAATCATAGCCCTATACAGCAGGGTGGCCACGAGGAAACAAAATGTAATCTCAGTGCTCAGAGAGAGGGACCCTGGAGTTGAAGCTGCAGTTTTACACTGTAAAATCACTCCCTCCCCCTCCTCCTCTCAATGAAATAGCTTTACAGTGGCACAATCACCTCCCCCCTCCTCTGCCCTGCACTCCTCTCTCCCCAGTGCTCAGTGTGACAATTCTACTCTCCCTCCCCTCCATTCTCAGTGTGACAACTCTACTCTCCCTCCCCTCCATTCTCAGTGTGACAGCCCTACGCTGGCAGCTCCCTCCCCTCCCCCCTCTCCTCCGTTATCAGTGTAAAAACATTAGCAAGGAGAGGGGAGAGAACTATGATCTGAATCAGCCGGCATATAGGCAGTGCTGCTCAGCCAATCACTGCAGAACAGAGGAAGGACAGTGTGAATATTCATCAGATGGGAGGGGCTAAGGCCGAGCTCAGTCAGCTCTCTGCAGCACAGGGGTTTTCTGGGTAATTGTCACGTCATGGCCCCTGGATGCTGCTGATAACAGCCTGAATAGGGGGTCGAAAGTCATGAAAACCTGGAACAGCTGAATTTCCTGTCAGACAGAAGAATGCAGATAAAGCTTGTTTCTAAGCAGCATTGGTAATGGAAGTGATTTACAAACCTGTATAACTTTACCTTCAGCACTAAAAGCTGAACAATTGTTTACTGTGAGACTTGTCCTTTAAGGTGAAAATGGGCTTGGTCCTTAAGGGGTTAAAGGGGTTGTACCAGAGAAGAGCAGATTTTATTTTATTTTTTTATTTATTTTTTACCCCTTAAGGCGTTTCTTCACTTTAGTTTTTTCCTCCTTACCTTTTAAAGTCATAACCCTTTGTAGTGAGTCATTTTAACCAAAAATCCATGGCAAAATGAAGAAAAAAAAATTTTTAAATCATTGTGCGACAAAGCTGAAGAAAAGATGCCATTTTGTAACTTTTGGGGGCTTCTGTTTCTACGCAGTGCATATTTCAGTAAAAATGACACCTTATCATTATTCTGTAGGTCCATACGGTTAAAATGATCCCCTACTTATATAGGTTTGATTTTGTCGTACTTCTGGAAATAATTAATAACTACATGCACGAAAATTAACACTTTAAAAAAATTGTCAACTTCTGACCCCTATAACTTATTTTTCCGCGTACGGGCCGGTATGAGGGCTTATTTTTTGCACCGTCATTTGTTTTGATTGGACTTTTTGATCGCTTTCTATTCATTTTTTTGTTATATAAAAAGTGACCAAAAATACCCTATTTTGGATACGCCATTGACAGTGCGGTTTAATTAACTATACATTTTTACAGTTCGGACATTTCCGCACGCGGCGATACTACATGTTTATTTTTATTTACAGGTGTTTTATTTTTATTTTTTTTTAATGGGAAAAGGGGGGTGATTTAATTTTTACACTTTTTTTTTCTATGCTATAGCCTCCTCTAGGGGCTATAACATACATTACATTGATTCCTCACACTGATCACCCCTATATCATAGCATAGCGATGATCAGTGTAGTCGGCACTTGACTGCTCCTGCCTGGATCTCAGGCATGGAGCAGTCAATTGCCGATCGGACGCCGAGGAAGCAGGTAATGTACCTTTCTTGAGTGTCCTAGCTGATCGGAAGTCTATTTATTTTGTTTTTACTTTAGACGCGGCAATCGACTTTGATCGTCGTCTCTAAAGGGTTAATAGCGCGCGTCACCACAATTGGTGACATCCGCTATTAGCCCTGGATCCTGGCTTTTTTTTTTTATTGCTGGACAACCCCTTTAACTTAAGTTCCTGCACGGGCCACTGTATTACAGGACTTCTTAGCTTCCATGGGAAGAAACAGGGGGGGGGGGGGGGAAATTGGAGAAGGTGCCTACTACTGTTCTGGACACCTCCGGCTCCATTGCTTTTGCTTTTTTTTTTGCCGCAAACTGCTGCCTCAGACTGCAGGGCCTGGGGACTTGTTGGAGCCTTCTCCTATCAATCCCCCCCCCCCCTCCTCCCTAAACAACCAGCTTCTCCCTGCTCTCATGTGGCTATGGAGCCGGTAGACCTGGGAGCCTTCCCGCCTCTTACTAGTGCTGCTGTGGCCCCACTAGTTCCTGCTAACTCCTTTCCTGATGAGACACTTCGGTGCCCTACAGCTTCTGCTGTGACCATCTTGGCCCAGATCCACATCGCACAGGACGCTCCACAACAGTCTTTCCCTCCTCCAGCTCCACACCATTAACTTACTATGTACCCAAACTCAAGTATGACGACTGCTCTCCCCCTCTACTACTGATCAGGTTGCACTTTCTACTGCTGTGCATGACCAGCCAGCTCTGCTCTGTGTGGTGCACCTCATCCAGGCCTTCTCTTCACCTGCCCTCTACCCCATCCTATACTCAAGTAGGTGGTAGTGGCACGGACCCTCCTTATAAGGACTCAGCTGATGTTTCAACAGGCAGAATAGTGTGTAACACTATGCTCCTCCCCCCCCTTCAAATCTGATGGAACTACAGACCATGGTGTGAATAGAGCCCTAAGAGCTCAGTATGGTTTTTTTGCTCAGGGCCTTACATGTCCATTACATCAGAGATAAGAAAAAGATTCCAGGGACAAAGCAACTTACCTGGGAATACCAAGGGTGACGTTCATCTCTCCTCTTCCGGCAAAGTGGAAGGTGTTCAGTGTCATCTGGGTGGAGGGTTCACCAATGCTTTGAGCTGCAAGAAGGCCCACTGCATCTCCGGGGTCACACAGGGCTCTCTGCCACTTCAGCTGTAGCAAAGTCCTTAACCTGAAAGAAAAAAAGAATAAAAATACAATAAAATACCAATAATACAAAATAACATATCTTCATTAATAATTTATACAATGCAAATCACGGAGCTTTTCCAGTAATATGTGTTGCACTCCAGGGTGCAGGTTACCACATAGAACCCAGCATATACATAGTGTTTCTTTAAGGATCCTCTCTCTAAAAACCATAAAAACAGACCCCACAAACGGCGGCCAGCTAAATTGCATCAAAAGCTGTAGGTGCACAAACCGCCGTAAACATTTACCTATCCCATTTTATTATTATAGCCACTAAGGCACTATTGCCACCAAGAATAGTAGGCAGTAATATATAAGATAATTGGTTATTATGAGCAATTCCCTAGCACAGACCTATGGAATAAATCACCTAACTAAAAAAAAATATGAATGGAGTAATAAAAAAGGAAACCGCAATGATGGTTGTAGTATTGGGTCAATGACTCTAAGCCTTAAAATCCCTTACTATGAGAAGGTCCCACCATCAATAAGTTGATCACAGGATGTACTGCTGCTGGGATCCCAAAACATTAACTGTAAATATGTCAAGAACTCTGTGGCAAGTGCTCAATGACACTGCAGCGCCACCACAGGAGAAAAAGGTGGAAATGGCTCTAATTTGGCAGCAGCGTTGCTCTGCAAGGGTTTCCATCATTGGAAAGGGAATAAAAGGAAGTAGAGGAGAACTCAGAGAACTCTGTCCGTGCGGAGCCCCATGAATGCTGTACCTCCTATGGAAGGGGGATTGCCAAGGTACGCCAGGTACTGTACGAGTATGCAAAAAAAACACTGACCTATGGCAACAGTTGATGTACTGGTTGGTCCCAGGAACCCCGCGACAATATACCAAGATATAAAGGAGCTGTCAGAGTCCTTGGAGGGATCTGAACCCGGGACTCTTGTACCGGGGAAGAGACACTAAGGAGGTACTACAAGTACAAGCAAGGTGCAAACAGAACACAAAGTTTAGGAGGAGCGTCCCGAATGGGACAAAACCTTGGACCTCCAAATAAAAACCAGAGGCTGTGGTAACTGCGCAGTCCGTTCCCTTGTCTAAAGGCAACAGTGAAGACAACTGAGCCAACCTGCATAGTATGGCAGGAACCCAGATAGGATGCCTTGAGGCAGCAGGGGGCTGCTGAACACCTTGAGGGACCTATCAGGCTCTGTGCCAGAGCAGAAGCGCTCAGCCACATCAGATCTGAGGAAAGAAGGCCATAGGCAGAACCAATGTACAACCCCCAAGAGGGCCCAATAAGTGTAGAGTGGCCATAGCATATGCAGGGACACAGACAGACACCTCACGATGAGTAGTACCCAGACTGCAACCATGAAACCAAACAGCAGACATAAAGCAAGCACCCACCGGTGAACTACACTATGCCACCAGTAGGCAATGTTATGCCTTGTAGAAAGAAGTACAGTGGTTGCAGCTGTTTCTATAGGGGCCAATAGACCAAACAGAAAAACACCCACATCTTACCTCCTAATGTTGCTACAGACAGCACGCCACAAATGCTGTAGCAAATACATGTGATGTAGGAGGTTTGTGGTGTAGGAAACCATGCAGACACTGTCCGGCTTACTGGTAGAAAGTAGGGATCGACCGATTATCGGTTTGGCCGATATTATCGGCCGATATTCACCATTTTGGACGTTATCGGTATCGGCAATTACCTTGCCGATAATCTGATAATGCCCCCCCGCACCGAGCCGCACCCCCCAGCGCACCGCCCCGGCCGGTGCCCCATTGCCTCCCCCATCCCCGATTTTATAATTACCTGTTCCCGGGGTCCACGATATTTCTGGCTCCTGCGCGTCCTGTGTTACACTGTGCGCTGCGCAGCGCAATGACGAATGACGTCCTCAACGCGACATCACCGTCATTGCGCACAGTGACAGCTCAGGAGGACGGCACCGGAGACAGAAGTAGAGCGGACCTCGGGCCCCGGGAACAGGTAATTATAATACCGGGAATGGGGGAGGCAATGGGGCAGCGGTCTCTGGCCGAAGCAGTGCGGTGGGGGGATAAATAGCCATTAACTTATACCGGAATATCGGTATAAGTTATCGGCTATCGGCCCTAACCTCCACAGAATATCGGTATCAGCCCTAAAAAAAAAAAATGATATCGGTCGATCCCTAGTAGAAAGGTTCGATGAACCCCCAAAAACCCCGATTTGGAACCGCACATTGAAGTAGGCTACTGGATCTCAACCACGGGAGAGGCAGGTATGGGGCAGGATATGGCCAATTGGAACATGGGCCATAGAGCACACAGGGTCACACTTGAGGATCTCCAACTGAAAGCGGGTAACCGGACTTCAGCCATGGGAGAGTA
>NC_079189.1:40350963-40515963 GCF_029499605.1 Hyla sarda | reverse complement strand
CATAGCCCATCCTTTCCCTCTCACCAACCTATGTATTTGTCTAAATATCATTCATTAGCTACAGCTTCTTCTTTCACCTGTCACATGCAGGGAATGGGAGAAAAACGTGATTCTCAGATCCACTTTGTCTCCTCAGTGAGAGCTAGCCCTCTCCCCTCAAGACAACGCCACGTGATTCTGTCTGGTCTAGAGCTCTGGTTGTGCAGCCACACCTCACAGATTGTGCAGCCACACCTCACAGCCACAGATATTCACGATTTTGGGCGTTATCGGTAATTACCTTGCCGATAATCCAATAAGACCCGCACCACCCACCGCCTCGCTCCCCCCCCCCAACCAACCCACCACACCGCACCGCCCCGGCCCCATTGCCTTCCCCATCCCCGGTTTTATAATTACCTGTTCCCGGGGGCCAGGGTCCACGCTACTTCTGGCAACGACGCGACGTCACCGTCAGTGCGCACAGTGACAGCTCAGGAGGATACCACCGGAGCCAGATGTAGAGTGGACCCCGGGAACAGGTAATTATAAAACCGGGGATGGGGGAGCAACGGGGCCAGTGCGGTGGGGGGTGCGGAGCGGGGCGCGGTGGTGGGGGGCGGTTGCGGTGATAGGACTCAGGAGGACCCCCGGACAGGCAGGGGGAGAGAAGCAGGTGGCGGCAGCCTATGACACCGCAAAAGCCACTGCAGATCATTGATTTAAAGCGCCCACTTTAAATCAATGATCTGCAGCGGTGTCGTGGGGGGGAGTGGGGATATCGGTATAAGTTATCGGCTATCAGCCCTACCCTCCACAGATTATCGGTATCGGCCCTAAAAAAAAAAAAAAAAAAAAAAAAAAAATCGATATTGGTCGATCCCTACATAACACTGCTGTAGATCTAATCCCTGACTGCTGCCACAGATAGTGAAAGTGAAAGCAATTGGCTGGCAGCCATTACACAGAGCTGCACTGACTTCTGGGAGTTGTAGTCTGGGCTGCAAACAAGGAAAAAGTATTTAGGGGGCCAAAGGAGCAGCCAAAACCACATGGATAACTACAGAGGACACAGAACAGGTATTGTGGTGGCTTTTGGAGCATTTTTTTCTCAACTTCCCCAGAGTACCCTTTTAACGGGGAACTCTGGTGGGGGGGGGGGGGGGGGAAGGGCTTTCAAATTAGCCAGTGCTAGATAGATTTGTAAATTACTTCTATTAAAAAAGCAGCTGCTGTATGCTTCAGAGGAAGTTGTGTAGTTCTTTCCAGTCTGACCTCAGTGAACTCTGCTGCCACCTGTGTGTGTCAGGAACTGTCCAGAGCAGGAGAGGCTTGCTATGGGGATTTGCTTCTTCTCTGGAAAGTTCCTGACATGGACCTGTAGGTGACAGCAGAGAGCACTGTGGTCAGACTGGAAAAAACTACACAACTTCCTCTCCATACAGCAGCTGATAAGTATTAGAAGGGTTAAGATTTTTTAACAGAAGTAATTTACTAATCTGTTAAACTTTTTGGCACAAGTTGATTCGAAAACATTCTTTTCCCCACTGGAGTACCAAGATGAAGCCCACCATCTGTCCTTAAAAGGGGTATTCCAGTGAAAAACTATTTTTTTTCATATCAACTGGCTCCAGAAAGTTAAACAGATTTGTAAATAACTTTTATTTAAAAAAAAATCTTAATCCTACCAGTACTTAGTTGCTGAAGTTGAGTTATTCTTTTCTGTCTGACCACAGTACTCTCTACTGACCCCTCTATCTGCCTCAGGAACTATCCAGAGTAGAAGCAAATCCCCATTGCAAACCTATCCTGCTCTGGACAGTTCCTGAGACGGACAGAGGTGTCAGAAGAGAGCACTGTGGTCAGACTGTAAAGAACAACAACTTCAGCAGCTGATAAGTACTGATAGGATTAAGATTTTTAAATAGAAGTAAAATATTCACGAAATTCAGATGAAACTAAACCCCTAAACTGCTTGCTAATGGTTTCTATGTAGTGACTCCTCATCATTCAGACTACTGACTATTAATATAACTAATAAGTCCTAAAAGTATGAATGCCTGGTGACTCCTATAATGTGCTTTCCCACAAGTCAAACACAGGAAAATATTATTGACAGTGAACAGAGCTACACAGTCTCCTGGTTATTTTAATGTCCCTCAATGATACCAAAGGTCACAGTGCTTAAAGGCTTAGTGCCTGGTTCACACAGAACCTATAGCAAACATCATAAATTCCAGGTGTAAAGATTATTTTATAATCCTGACGTGTCAGCTTCCTGTCCGTATCACTGGAGACCATATGGTTCCATGTATACATTATATTCCCTTTTATCATTCAAGCGTCAATAGCAACCGAAGGACAATAGTAAAGTAATCTTAATCTTCAACCCCAACATATGTTTCCTGTCATCAGATTTGATTTTCTGAATGGATTTACAAGTTCGAACGTGCATGTCTGATACACGAAACTGGGGGGTTTACGGATACAAAAGAAAAAAATACAACGGAAAATATACATCCCTGCAACAGAACATAATAGAGGATACCAACAGATATATAAACACAAGACTGTACATGTATTCTACGTATTGGACTATAACTACTATGATAGTGCTTCTTCCAAGAAAAAGTGTGTACAAAATGCTAACTACTATAATACTGCCCCTTAAGAGCAATGATAAAACTACTATAATACTGCCTACTACGTACAAGAATAAAACTACTATACTACTGCCCCTATTTACAATATTATAACTACTATAATACTACCCCCTATGTAAGAAAAAAACTACTAATACTGCCCCTTAAGTGCAATGATAAAACTACTATAATACTGCCTCCTACGCACAAGAATAAAACTACTATACTACTGCCCCCTATTTACAATATTATAACTACTATAATACTACCCCCTATGTAAGAATAAAACTACTATAATACTGCCCCTTACGTGCAATGATAAAACTACTATAATACTGTCCAATACGTACAAGAATACAACTACTATACTACTGCCCCTATTTACAATATTATAACTCCTATAATACTGCTCCTATATACAAGAATATAACTACTATAATACTGCCTCCTATGTGCAAGAATATAACTACCATAATACTGCCTCCTATGTACAAAAAATATAACTACTATAATACTGCTCCTATATACAAGAATATAACTACTATAATACTGCCTCCTATGTAAGAATATAACTACTATAATACTGCCTCCTATGTACAAAAATATAACTACTATAATACTGCTCCTATATACAAGAATATAACTACTATAATACTGCTCCTATATACAAGAATATAACTACTATAATACTGCTTATACATATAAGAATATAACTACCATAATACTGCCTCCTATGTACAAAAATATAACTACTATAATACTGCTCCTATATACAAGAATATAACTACTATAAAACAGTCCAACAAGATGAGTGGCACTATTGTGTGGTCTCCCTTAGTAACAGGTAAAGTTCTTAGCATACAAAGCGAGGCTGTGCAGGTGGACTGATAATCCAGGCTAGACCTGGAGGTGCAGGTAACGGTATAGTATTCATATGAATCCAAAAAGCGAGTAAAGAAAGAAGTACCGCACTCACCCACTGTCAAAAGCCGGGAACGGGAGAGGTTTATTTCAGATCATAAGATCGGAATAACAGGTGCAGGACGTGGAGGAGGGAAAAAAAGCCACACACGACTAGTTTCACGCCGGACGGCGTGAAACTAGTCGTGTGTGGCTTTTTTTCCCTCCTCCACGTCCTGCACCTGTTATTCCGATCTTATGATCTGAAATAAACCTCTCCCGTTCCCGGCTTTTGACAGTGGGTGAGTGCGGTACTTCTTTCTTTACTCGCTTTTTGGATTCATATAACTACTATAATACTGCCTCCTATGTAAGAATATAACTACTATAATACTGCCTCCTATGTACAAAAATATAACTACTATAATACTGCCCCCTATGTACAAGAATATAACTACTATAATACTGCTCCTACATACAAGAATATAACTACTATAATATTATCCCCTATGTACAAGAATCTAACCACTATAATACTGCCTCTATGTACAATAATGTGTGGTAACTAATCTAAAACTGCTCTTGATGATATAACTAATGCATATGGTTAAGAATACAGCGTTAATAACGTTGCCTAAGAGATGGATATAGGAAGCACGTTTTTTCTATCTAGGGGGAACAAGTTTTTTTTGCTAAGTGAGAAAGAAAGAAGAAAAAAAATGAATGAAAATAAAGTACAAAAGCCCTGTAACAAGTTGATGACCAAACTGGATGATCAATGTGATAATTCTATAGCTCCGTCATATGCAGAGGAGTTGGCTTTGCCCGTAATGAATATTGGCCTATTGTATGGTATAATGGGTGATGTATGTAAAGCAAATTATCATCATTACATAATGAAAACAATGTAGCTTCTCCCAACAATCACTATTACCATAATACAGACAAACACGCCGCTCTCACACACTACTGCGGATTTAGTTTCAGGAGCAGTTCAGGAATCAGACAAAAAAAAAAAAATCATCATCTCCGCTTCATTTTAGTTAAAAAAAAAAAAAAAGGGAGAGGAAACAAATGTTATGTGAAAGGATCCTGGTTTGGGATGATCATAGACACAGGATGATTGTTGGTTGGGTATCATTCTCTGTTAAAGGGGAACTCCAGTGGAAACCAATTTTTTTTTATAAATCAACTGGTGCCAGAAAGTTAAACAGATTTGTAAATGACTTCTATTAAAAAATCTTAACCCTTCCAGTATGTATCAGCTGCTGTATGCGCCACAGGAATTTATTTTCTGTCTTACCTCAGTGCTCTCTGCTGACACCTCTGTCCATGCCAGGAACTGTCCAGAGCAGGAGAGGTTTGCTATGGGGATTTTCTCCTGCTCTGGACAGTTCCTGAAATGGAAAGAGGTGTCAGCAGAGAGCACTGTGGTCAGACAGAAAAATTGAAAAAGAAAAGAACTTCCTCTGCAGCATACAGCAGCTAATAAATACTGGAAGGTTTAAGATTTTTAAATAGAAGTAAATTTACAAATCCATTTAACTTTCTGGCACCAGTTGATTTAAAAAAGAGATTTTTTTTTGTGCTTACCGTAAAATCTCTCTCTCGTAGCCTTCATTGGGCGACACCTTACTGATGGGTATATGCTCTTGCCACTAGGAGGCGCTGACACTAGAAAGAAAAAAAAGTCGTCTCATCCCTGCCAGTATATACCCGCCCACTGGAAGTTGTCACAAAGCAGTAGGAGAAGCCAACAAGGAGATATGTCCTAAGGTCCTGTAAAAGAATCCCAGAAAATGACCCTGAAAAGATCATCTGGACAAAAAAAAAGGAAGATATGGGTGGGTGCGGTGTCCCCCAATGAAGGCTACGCGAAAGATATTTTACGGTAAGCACAAAAAAAAAAATCTCCTTTTCTCGGTCGCTTCCTCATTGGGGGACACCTAACTGATGGGACGTACCAAAGCAGTCCCCTAGGGTGGGAATAACAACCACTAGAAAAAAAAAAAAGGGTAAACATTCAGAGACCGAACCCACTCGTCTGTAAGGCTCGCGGACAAGACCCCAGGCCAGAGACAACCGAGGTCCAAAAACGAAGCTCGCGGAAGATCCCCCATCCCTGGAGATGGGCTAGGACGCCAAGAAAAGGGACCGTTGCATGCAGAGACTAAATCTACGGTCCATATGGAGAAACAAGGGAGAAAAAAAAAAGGTCGACTAGGAAGCCAGCCAGTCCAGAACCATCCCGGGAGAGGGTAGAAAATTAACCCCAAGGAACACAGAACCAGACAGACAGAGGGCTAGCCCAGCTGGAAAACAAAAATGGAAAAAAAGAACCTGACGAAACAGCCCTTACTAGAAAATTATTTAAAAAAAAAAAAAAAAGACTTGCCTCCTGACTGACACTAGCTAAAACGGATTGCCTCACTTCCAGTGGGCGGGTATATCCTGCCAGGGAGGAGCCAAATTTTTTTCTTTCTAGTGTCAGCACCACCTAGTGGCAAGAGCATATACCCATCAGTAAGGTGCCCCCCAATGAAGAAGCAACCGAGAAAATTTTTTTTTTTCACCGGAGTATCCCTATAAAGTTTCTGCGTATACACAGGAGCCAATCAGAAGACTCAGAGCTGCAGTGTGAAGGGAGGGAGCAGCAGTCTTTGGCAGGCATTACATCTACAGAGCAGCGGGGCTGATAAGGTGTAACAATAAGCTCACCCAGCACTCATCATCCCCTATATCCAGCCAACCAAATAGGACACAAGTGAATTTCCAATATGCCAATCTGAGGTTAATATTCTGTGCAGAATAAGGATGGATTCACACTATGTTAGGGCATAAGGCAGCCAGATGTGGCAGGGAGAACCGTCTCCTGCTGAATCTCGTATATATCACAATAGTATAGTCATTGTAAACAGAACGTGGAAACTTTGTAGAGGAAGACAGTGACTGAAACCATCTATCCCAAACCATTATAACTAAACCTGGATAGTTTCCATGTTGATAGAACCATTTTTATGTAGTAGCCTATGGGTCAGGGATTTATCACTGGTATTAATTTTTTTGGGTATTAAATAGTTGCAAATATTTGCGCAACTCATTTAGACTCAAGAAAACAACTTGAATGTAGAGTGCCACCCACTGTTAGGCTTTTGTAATGGTCAGTGACTTTTTAAAAACGTTGCAACATTGTTGCGCAATCTCGCACCCGCCCAGACAACAATTGTCTACACCTAAGCTACTTTGCTATTTATGAAGGATGTGTGCCCCTTTGATGAACGTGTGGGAAAGTACACATGACGTACACCCAAGGCAAGTGGGGGCAAAAGATCTATACATGATGGACATTTCCTTTACGTTGGAATTTATATAACGTTTTTTACACTCCTTGTGGTTAATAATTCACAGCTCACTATCCTATGGATCACTGAGTACAAGAACAAGATGAACAAATCTGTTAAATACTAACAGGAATTCGTGACAATTTGAGACCATGCCTTAACGCTACTTCCTCAGGACGACCAATATAAATTTTTTTATTTTTTTTTATGTCCAACTTTGCGTAACAACCGCACAGGGGAACTGGGTGACATACCTCATAATTCTGCTCAATGAATGGAAACTGCTTTGGCTGCAGAAACTGTGTCTTGGGTACATCCAGTCCATCTTCACCATAGAGGAACTGTACCACGCTGCCATCACTGTCCCGCACTGTGAGGTCGTACTGGACCACCAGCCCCTCAATATGCTTAATGATACACCTAGAAGAGAACCGCAATAAATTAAAGAAAATACACAAAATTATACAAAGTAATACAAAATAAAACATATACAGAAGCAAATCAGCAATTATTTTTGCGGTTGAACAAAGGAGAAGTGATCCATAAAAAGCCTAGGCACTCGAAATGAACGCATCATCGCATTACGGTGATTCCATGTGCCTCAGAATTGTTTCCTGCAGATCTCGTGTCGCAGACTGCATACGTTATAAGTGGATTTTGTTGTATATCCACCATGGATCTCAAGCCTACACACAGAAAATGGGGAATAAAAAAAAATAAAAATAAAACAACAACATGAGCTGCTGCAAATCTGCAGGGAAATTTCACGGCAGTTCTGACACACGTGGTATGAACCATAGGGGAAAATTATAATTTGTCTCCATATTGATGCATTTATAATTAAAACAGGTGAAACTCGAAAAAATTTGAATATCGTGCAAAAGTTCATTTATTTCAGTAATGCAACTCATCTGCGGAAGGAAGCATTAAGTGCTCCAAAATCTCCTGGTAAACGGCTGAATTGACCCTGGACTTATGCCCTGATACTTAAGGACTCAGGGCTTACCTGTACACCCTGGTCCCGTTTATCGGGTTTAAACTGTTCTCACCAGCGGAGAACGGGTTAAACTCAGTGGGTCCCAGTTGTTACGGGCAGCTAGGACCCACGGCTAATGGCGGGCACCGCAGATTGGGCCGATGCCCGGCAATAACCCTTTAGACGCCACAATCAAAATTGTAAAAATAAAAGTTAATAAAAGTTCATTAACCCCTTAATCAAAGTTGATCGCCGCGTCGAAAATGAAAGTAAAAGCTTCCTGGCAGCTCAGTCGGGCTGATCGGGACTATCGCGATAAAAACGCGATGTCCCGATCAGCTAGGATGCGAGCAGAGGCCCCCTTACCTTGCTCCGTCGTGTCCGATCGGCGTTCGATTGCTCCAAGCCCGAGCTACAGGCTTGAGCAATCAACCCCTATTACGCTGATCCATGCAAAGCTATGGCTTTGCAGGGATCAGCGTAAAAGATCAGTGTGTGCTGTGCTATAGCCTCCAATGGGAGCTATAACACTGTAAAAAAAAAGTGGGGAAAAAGAGTTAATAAAAGGTTATTTAACCCCTTCCCTAATAAAAGCTTGAATCACCCCCTATTCCCATGAAAAAAAACTGTGTAAAAAATAAACATATGTGGTATTGTCGCGTGCGTAAATGTCCGAACTATAAAAATATATAGTTAATTAAACCGCACGGTCAATGGCATACGCGCAAAAAAAATTCCATACTCCAAAATTGTGTATTTTTAGTCACTTTTTAAATCATAAAAAAATTTATAAAAAGCGATCAAAGAGTCCGATCAATGCAAAAATGGTTCCGATAAAAACTTCAGAAAATGGCGCAAAAAACGAGCCCTCACACCGGCCCGCACACGGAAAAATAAAAAAAATTATAGGGGTCAGAAGATGACAATTTTAAACATATAAATTTTCCTGCATGTAGTTATGTTTTTTTTAGAAGTACGACAAAATCAAACCTATATAAGTAGGTCACCATTTTAATCGTATGGACCTACAGAATAAAGATAATGTGTCATTTTTACCGAAAAATGCACTGTGTAGAAACGGAAGCCCCCAAAATTTACAAAATGAAATTTGTTCTACAATTTTGTTGCACAAGGAATTTTTTTTCCGTTTCGCTGTACATTTTTTGGTAAAATGACTAATGTCACTGCAAAGTAGAATTGGTGGTGCAAAAACTAAGCCATCATATGGAATTTTATGTACAAAATTGAATGCGCTTGATTATTAGAAGGTGATGAGGCAAAAATGAAAATGCAAAAACGGAAAAACGCTGATTCCTTAAGGGGTTAAGGGAACTGAGAGCCAAGTGTTGTTCCAGCCCCGACTGCAAAAGGGAAAGAAGACGTGGGAGAGAGAACGTCACTGGAGAAAAGGAGTGATATTCACACCAACGAAAATAAGACCGCCAAGTACGGCCCTCAGAACACCGGTCTCAACCACCATGCCATCAAATACAGAGACTGTAAATTGGGGCGGCAAAGGGGACCCTGAGAGAGCAGGTCGGGACGAACTGGGAGGCGCAGTGGCACGTTGTCCACTAGACTAAACAAGTTGGCATACCACGCCCGCCTGGGCCAGTCCAGAGCCACGAGGGGGAACGCCCTCCGCTTTTAGCTTCCTCAGGACCCTGGGAAGGAGAGGAAGAGGAGGTAAGAGATAGGGGAGGGCGAACTGAGACCAGGGAAGCACCAGGGTGTCCACGGCTAGGGCCAAGGGTATCCTCGGACTTCACCACAAAGCGAGGAACTTTCTCGTTGTGGCCGGATGCAAACAGGAGCACGTCCGGGGAGCCCCAGAGGTTGCAGATTTTCGCAAACTCCTCTGGATGAAGAGATCACTTACCAGGGTCTGCTGAGGAGCGGCTGAGAAAGTTCAGAAAGGTAGGTGTCTCTGATATCCACCGAGCACAGAAAACTCCCCTTGATCCATGGATGTCACTACAGAATGGAGACTCCATACGGAAATGATGTAGGAGGAGGTGATGGTTGAGGAGCTTCAGATCCAGGATCGGGTGGACGGAACCCCGTTTCTTGGGAACCACACACAGGTTCGGATAGAAGCCTGAAAAACACTCCTTGGGAGGAACTGGGACAATCACTCCCTGAGTGAGAAGGGTCCCAAGTGCGACTCGAAAGGCCAGTGCCAAGGAAGTGGGGGGGAGCGGGAACGAAAAAAGCGATCTCATGGAAAAGTAGTAAACTAGATCAGTTAGCCGTTGGAAACAACATCTCGAACCTAAAAGTCCTGCACATGGACGGACCAAACGCCCTCCCACCCGACAAGAATCTTCAGGTGGGGGCATCCCTTCCAGCAGAGGGAGGCTTATGGATGCCCGACTTGGCCGCGAAATGGCCAGAACGGTTATCCGATTTCCAGGAAAGACAGGTGTTGAAAGAAGGATCCTTCTTATCATGTGAGGGTGCCGATCTGGTCACCCTACACGAGCCACAGGACCAAAAGGACGTCTACTTCCTTCGGGAGTCGGTACAGCGCAAATTATTCTGCGGTAATAAGGAGCTCTTATCTCCAGTACACCCCTGAGATAATCTCATCAAGGAGTTTCCCAAAAAAGTCGAGACCCAGTAAAAGGAAGCTCAGTGAAAGATTTCTTGGAAGTGGCCTCAGCATCCCAGGCCTTGAGCCACATGGAGCGAGGAAGTGCACCTAGATTACCTGTGGCAAAAGCCGTACAACAGGCAGACTGCATAGAAGCAGAGCACAAATAGTCTCCAGCATTGGAGAGTTGAAGTGCAAGATCCACTAAATAATCCGAAGGGGCCCGGACAAAATGCCCTGGCGGAGTTGAGAAGCCTTACCTTTTAAAAATCAAAACCCTTTCAATTTTGCAGCTAAAAATCCATATTTACGCCACCAATTCTACTTTGCAGTGACAGTCATTTTACACAAAAATCTACAGCGAAACGGAAAAAAAAAAAAACATTGTGCGACAAAATTGAAGAAAAAATGCCATTTTGTAATTTTTGGGGGCTTCCGTTTCTATGCAGTACACTTTTCGGTAAAAATTACACCTTATTATTCTGTGGGTCCATACGATTAAAATGATACCGTACTTATATAGGTTTGATTTTGTATTACTTCTGGAAAAAATCATTACTACATGCAGGAAAATGTATACGTTTAAAATTGGCATCTTCTGACCCCTATAACTTTTTTTTTTCCTGCGTATGGGGGCTCATTTTTTGCGCCGTGATCTGAAGTTTTTAGCGGTACCATTTATGTATTGATCGGACTTTTTGATCACTTTTTATTCATTTTCGATACAAAAAGTGACCAATGGACCTTGGAATTCTTTTGCATGTACGCCATTGACCGTGCGGTTTAATTAACAATATATTTTTATAATTCAGACATTTCCGCACACGGCAATACCACATGTTTATTTTTATTTACACAGTTTTCGTTTTTTTAATTGGGAGAAGGAGGGCGATTCAAACTTTTATTAGAGAACGGGTTAAATGATCTTTATTCACTTTTTTTTTTTTTCACTTTTTTTTGCAGTGTTATAGCTCCCATAGGGGGCTATAACACTGCACACACTGATCTTTTACATTAATCAGTGGTTTCTCATAGGAAACCATTGATCAATGATTCTGCTGCTTGACTGCTCATGCCTGGATCTCAGGCACTGAGCAGTCATTCGGCGATCGGACAGCATGGAGGAAGGTAGGGACCCTCCTGCTGTCTTTACAGCTGTTCAGGATGCAGCAATTTCACCGCAGTCATCCAGAACAGCACCCTGAGCTACCCGGCACTGCTTTACTTTCACTTTAGACGCGGTGTTCAACTTTGAACGCCGGGTCTAAAGGGTTAATAGCTCACAGCACCGCGATCAATGCCGCGCACTATTAGCCACGGGTCCGGCAGTTGTTAGAGGCCGGGGCCGCCCCGCTATGATGCAGGGCCATGGAGTGGCCCCACATTATAGACAGGGAGCAGGCTGAGGGCGTATAGGTACGCCCTCCGTCCCCAAGGAGTTAAAGGACGCTGCATCCGCCAAAGGCAGAGTAGTTGCCTTTGATAGGTGGGAAACCGAAGGATACACGGTTGGTGGAGATTTCCATCTTGCAATGAGATCCTGGGCAAAAGGAAACTGTGCCAGAACCTTCTTAATCCCTTGAAAACGCTTGTCAGGATGCTTCCATGCTGTTTCCAGTAAGGTGTCAAATTCAGCAGGAGAGCTGAAAACCTTAGGTGAGGGACGGGATCGGTGAAAGGAAACTTCTGGACCTGGGTCCGAAGTTTTTGGGTCCTCTAGGTGAAAGGTGTCCCTGATGGCCAAGACTAAGTTGTCTACCGTGTCGGCATGCCGGTTCGGTCCTCTGAGTCAGAGACAAAACCTGACGCCTCGTCTTCCAGTTCCCCAGGAGAGTGGGAGTGGGTGGAAGCAGCCTTGAATGAAGGCGAAATGGACCTGGTACGCAGATCTGGAGACCTAGGGTGGCGACCAGGAGAGTGACCCCGAGATCAGGTGCGCTTTCGGAAAATTGTTGGGAGACACCACAACATATAAAAAATTGCATACAGATCCCAGAGAAGTTCAAAACGGAACTTATTAAATTACTTGATGAAGGATTATTGGGCAT
Organism: Hyla sarda; assembly: GCF_029499605.1. Classification (NCBI taxonomy): domain Eukaryota; kingdom Metazoa; phylum Chordata; class Amphibia; order Anura; family Hylidae; genus Hyla; species Hyla sarda. Next base: position 40,503,484 of record NC_079189.1, on the reverse strand, counting down.
CATCACCGGGAGGTAGAGGGATTACCTCCTTGTGGAGGAACCTGTAATCCCGGTCATGTATGCCCTTCCAAAAACACAAAAAGGCATAATACCTCCTCCCATGAGACCGATCGTCTCCGGCAATGGATCATTGCTGGAACGATTGTCTACATGGGTAGATCTAATGCTCCAACCATTAGTACAACGTACACCAGGATACTTAAAAGATTCCAGGGACGTATTGAGGGCAGTGGAAGGCATGCAATGGGATCTGGAGCTTTCATGGCTATCATGTGATGTCGTGTCCTTGTACACGAGCATCCCATGGCAGTTAGCCATGGAAGCTCTGGGTCACCATTTACGCACACACAGCAATTATTCGGCCAACTTATGTGAATTAGAATGACCATCTGGTTTCTAATGTCCCGAAATGTCCCAGGGAATTTTTTGTTCAAATTAGTGGCGTATCAATGGGGGCCAGACACTCCCCCGTCTCTTTCAAACCTCACTATGTCCTTTTGGGAAGTCAAGTTCATTTATACTGTGGAAAATCCGTTCAGTGATCACATACAATGGTACGGTCTATTTATCGACGATCTCCTCCTGATCTGGAGGCGGGGACGTAAAAACCGTGCCATTGTTCACTGAATATTTAAATGCCAATTCTTTTAATTTAAAATTTACTCATCATAGTCATCCTAATACCATAGTTTTTCTGGATTTGGAATTAAAAGGAGAAACCCACAAAATTGTCTCAGTATCCACACATCGTAAACCTGTTTCTGGAAATACAGTACTAAGAGCCGACAGTAATCATCCCCGTCATACGACACAATCAATACTGGCGGGCGAACTTACCAGACTTAAACGAACCTGTACAGCACAAGAAACATTCGATAAACAAAGTAATGAACTAGAACAGAGACTAAAATGTAGGAGTTACTCCCAAAATACAATAAAAAGAGACGAAAACATAGTATCCAACAAAAAAACACAATGAACGTATCCATCCGAAAAAAATTGATAAAAAGCAAAATAAAAAACCAATACTACCGATACGTTACTCACCATATTTTAATGAATTAAAAATATCATTCGAAAAAATGTACCTTTGTTGACACAGGACAGCATTGTTCACAATCTACTACAGGAGGGGTGTCTAATAGTATCGAAAAAAGCACCTACACTGGCAGACAAATTGTCACCAAGTGTGGTGCAAAAGGCAACTAGTTCTCACACAGTGGGTGGCTCACGCATAAAGGATTTTTCAAGAGCGGACAGAAAATATGCCGCACCTGTAATTTTGCCAAACACACAAAAGCATTCAAAAATGCAAGTGGTACAAAAACATTTGAAATAAAAACCTATATGAACTGTACCACCAGTAATTTTGTTTATTTGGTGGAATGCACACTCTGTAATCTCATGTATGTAGGGTATACTACAAGAAAATTGAAAATTAGAGCTTTGCAGGATATCAACGACATTGGCAACAATACAGGTCGAAACAAATCAGCAGCATCAACACATTTTCAAAATCTGCACGATGGTAATACAAATGGACTGCGAATTTTTGCCATTGAACATGTAAGCACCGGAATGAGAAAGGGATGCATAAGAAAAAAAAACTAGCCTATAGGGAGGCGTTTTGGCAATTCACACTGGAAACCAGCATTCCTACAGGCATGAATATTCGTAAAGAATTGCTATTTCATTATTGAAAAAAAATATCTGTTGCATCCCCTGCACATTTCGGTATAAGTCTGTAGAAAACATGTTTTTTACATGATTATCATTTTTATGTATCTAAAAAAGGGAAAGGATAAAACGGTTCATACTTTATGCCCTGTGTCCCTTAGCCACATATGGGGGAACAGGTAGCGCCATGCTCCTGAACCCCCCCCAAAAAAACAAGAAAATAAAAAAGGAGAAAAGAACCTAAAACAGGCCCTTGCTATAAAATAAAAAAAAGACGACCAGGTCTGGAGAGCTCCAGATCTGTGTCTACCTCCTACTGACACTAAGCTAAAACTGATTAGCTCAGAGTCTGTAGGCGGGTATACCCTGCTGGGAGGGGCAGACTTTTCTTGTCGCCTAGTGTCAGCCTCCTAGTGGCAGCAGCATATACCCACGGTCTGTGTCCCCCAATAAAGCCAATCGAAAAATTCTAACTTTTCAGGTTTCATTATTATATACATAAAATGTAGAGTAGCGGAGAAGTAATGGAAGGCAAGAAAGAAAGAAGAGCTGAATGTTTAGATCTCAACATGCGTGATCACAAATGGTTAAATTGGGAAGACCATAATATGATGACCAAGGATGTAGGCAAGCATGGCCACCAGAAGAAGTCACAGACAAGAAGGGACCCATCCTTGTTACAAAGAACAGTCCACTAACCTCTGGAGATAACCTGAACGACTCGTCTTCACGGCAGTGTCCACCAAACCTTCTCTCCCAGCCATACAGTGAAAGTAGAACTCCTAAGACACAGCAACACATACACAGGTTCAGGAAACGATGGCGATTCATGGAGACAACCTAGATCCTGCATATAAATCAAGATTATTTGTTGCTCTATACTAAGAGGGTTGCAGGAATCTTCCAAAAACAATGTCACCCGTTAGTGGGCAGTGTCTCCTATTGCAGCTTCTTATTCAAATGAATTTTGCAATATCAGATATAGACCATACACAAAAGGATCATTATAGAGCACTATGGTGTTTGCACAGACAGGAAATCACGGGAAGGCATTATTGACCGCCCATAGGCTCATGAGCAGAGTCTACTCCATATGCAGCAGGAACAGACTATCGAGGAACTTCAGCAATCTAATGATTGCTTATAAAAGTCCACATGAGGGAATTATTGTTTAAAAAAAAAAACACTGAAATATTACGTCAAAATATTACCCAAAAAAAAAACAAGTTAATGTCCAATACAAGGTGAGTGGTATTTGCACATGGCTACCTCTTCAATAAGGTCTAATAGGTTATCGACTGAGAAAATAAGTGATGCACTCTGCCAGTTGCTTTAAAGGGGTATTCCGGTGCTTACACATCTTATCCCCTATCCAGCAGCGGAGTTCCCCTTTAAGGGCTCCAACCTATTACATACTGCATTGAATAGAGGAAACCTGCACTTTAAGTGTAATGTATCTTAAGAGGTCTTAAAAAGAATAAAGTTATTTACCTTAAAATAGAAGATGAGGGAAGATAGATGTGTAATAGGCCATGGGCTTGTCCATAACTAGGCTCATAAGCTCCAGCAATGGACAGCCCTATCCAGAGGATAGGGGATAAGATGCCTGATCGCGGGAGTCCCGCCGCTGGGGACCCCCGGGATCTTGCTCGCGGCACCCCGTTTGTAATCAATGCCCGGAGCGTGTTCGCTCCGGGTCTGATTATGGTCGACCGCAGGGCGGGTGGCGTGCGACGTCACACCTCCACCCCCGCGTGGCGTCACGCTCTGCCCCTCAATGCAAGCCTACGTGAGGGGGCATGATAGCTATCACTCCCCCTCCCGTCGGCTAGCATTGAGGGGCGGAGCGTGACGTCACACGGGGGTGGAGGTATGACGTCACACGCCGCCGGCCCTGCGGTCGCCGGTAATCAGTCCCGGAGCGAACACGGAACACGCTCCAGGCACTGATTACAAACGGGGTGCCGCGTGCAAGATCCCGGGGGTCCCCAGCGGCGGGACTCCCGCGATCAGGCATCTTATCCCCTATCCTCTGGATAGGGCTGTCCATTGCTGGAGCTTATGAGCCTAGTTATGGACAAGCCCATGGCCTATTACACATCCATCTTCCCTCATCTTCTATTTTAAGGTAAATAACTTTATTCTTTTTAAGACCTCTTAAGATACATTACACTTAAAGTGCAGGTCTCCTCTATTCAATGCAGTATGTAATAGGTTGGAGCCCTTAAAGGGGAACTCCGCTGCTCAGCGTTTGGAACAAACTGTTCCAAACGCTGGAGCCGGGAGCTTGTGACGTCACAGCCCTGCCCCCTCGTGATGTCACGACCCGCCCCCACAATGCAAGTCTATGGGAGGGGGCGTGACACCCCCCTCCCATAGACTTGCATTGAGGGGTGGGGAGTGACGTCATGAGGGGGCAGGACTATGATGACAGGAGCTCCTGGCATTGACTCCAGTGTTCGGAACAGTGTGTTCCAAACTCTGAGCAGCGGTGTTCCGCTTTAATAACCCACATTGTGCTATTTCCTATGGACTCAAAATATAGTAGAGAATTATAGCCAACATACTGGAGGTTTGATGCCAGTGAGAAAACGGCCAGTCACAAAGCCACCGGATCGTGGTGCAAAGTCATACGGTTGGAAACAAGGCAGAGATTTCCCAGAAGGCATCAGTGGTGGTCGTCGACCTTCCAACTCAATCTGACCCAAAAGACAGGAGATCTGAGAAATACAATACAATAGATTTGGGCATTAGTACAGCTGCTGGATAAAGCTAGAACAAAACCACATGCCATGCCCCAATTGTTAAAGGGGTGGTCTCAAAGCCAAATCACTGTCTACAGGGCCATTAGGACAACCCCTTTCCATGTACGCTGCAAAGAGCGCTTCCTGATCTGGAGGACTTGGCACAACCATGTATAAACTACAGTAAAGGTGTCCAAAACCGATGGCTCAGCCAAGGATTGGTGAAGTATGCATAAATTATTGTCACTTTTACTGGTTGCCCGGAAAAGCCCAGGGTGACAGTCATAGGGCTGTCCAATTCTCATACAAGAAAATAAAAACCTGTGTATTATGGTGTTCTATATACAAGAATACAGTAGAAGAGATAAATGGTACCTGCATGGTATTCACAGTGGATCCTTTGGCGCCAGACTGGACCATCAACTGCAAATTATTTTCTGGGAAATGTCTGTGTAGACCTAGTGGCATACACACCTAGAAGATACAAAAGTCATCCTGTAAGACCTTAAAGGGGTTATCCAGGAAAAAAACTTTTTTTAAAATATCAACTGGCTCCAGAAAGTTAAACAGATTTGTAAATTACTTCTATTAAAAAAATCTTAATCCTTTCTGTACTTATGAGCTTCTGAAGTTGAGTTGTTCTTTTCTGTCTAAGTGCTCTCTGATGACACCTGTCTCGGGAACCGCCCAGTTTAGAAGCAAATCCCCATAGCAAACCCCTTCTAAACTGGGTGGTTCCCGAGACACGTGTCATCAGAGATTACTTAGACAGAAAAGACCAACTCAACTTCAGAAGCTCATAAGTACTGAAAGGATTAAGATTTTTTTCATAGAAGTAATTTACAAATCTAACTTTCTGGAGCCAGTTGATATTAAAAATTACGTTTTTTTCCTGGATAACCCCTTTAAACCCAAGTGCAGTCTCAAATACATTGCTAATGGCCCCCCGAAAGAGGCTTAAGTAAAAAACACCTAGAAGACGTTATGAATGAAGCAAAACTAGCAAATAATGTGCATTATATGTATCTAATGGACATACACTCTAGTAAAGGAGGTTATACACGTTAGATTTAGGACCGAATCCATGTGGCGAGACCAGCTGACCATCTATGACAGTGTTTCCCAACCAGGGTGCCTCCAGCTGTTTTAAAACTACAACTTCCAGCATGCACGGACAGCCTTTGGCTGTCCGGGCATGCTGGGAGTTGTAGTTTTGCAACAGCTGGAGGCCCCCTGGTTGGGAAACACTGATCTAAGACGTATGTGGACTCCCAACTCTCCCCTGATGACGTATGTAGAGGTAGAGAAGGATCAATAAGTTGAATTTCAAAATGTCTGATTCTTTTGTTCTCAGGGGAGATATGTTGCTGTTGGAGAAGTCTTGCAGTGGCTATTAGAGATGAGCGAACCTACAGTAAATTCAATTCGTCACAAACTTCTCGGCTCGGCAGTTGATTACTTATCCTGCATAAATTAGTTCAGCTTACAGGTGCTCCGGTGGGCTGGAAAAGGTGGATACAGTCCTAGGAGACTCTTTCCTATGACTGTATCCATATTTTCCAGCCCACCGGAGCACCTGAACTAATTTATGCAGGAAAAGTCATCAACTGCCGAGCCGAGAAGTTCGTGACGAATCGAATTTACTGTAAGTTTGCTCCTCTCTAGTGGCTATCACCTCTCTCCCCATTCATAACACATGCACACTTGGTGAACCTGAGCATGCAAGTGTATGAGACAGAGGGGTTAGGAATGATAGACATCTGACAGACAGCTACTGAAGGTGTATGTGCACCTCAAGGCCTCGCTATATACTTCTGGAGGACATAACATATTTTACAACTTGTGAACGTTACGACACCCACCTTATTTATCTCATTGCTCACTAGATTCACTTGCTCCTTGAACTTCAAGTCAACCATGTTGAAGTCTCTCTGGTCTTTGCTTAGATAAGCATCTTCCCATTTTCCCCGGGCCTCCTCATCTGAAGCCAATTCACAGAGGTTGAAAGCACCGCGCACAGCCTGAAAATGGAAAAACAGCCATGATGCCATTATTTAGAAGACATGACCCAATAGGGTAAAAAAGGTCACACTTGTTTTAACCTGACCGTTCACAGGTCAGGTCCTTTGTGTAGTGCAGGATAGACAGCTTGTGAAAGTGGCACAATTCATGTGTTTAATACAGTGTTTGCCAACCAGGGTGCCTCCAGCTGTTGCAAAACTACAACTCCCAGCATGCCTGGACAGCCTCTGGTTATAATATATATAAATATATATCCATTTATCTAGATATTTATTTATATTATAACCAGAGGCTGCCCAGCCATGCTGGGAGTTGTAGGTTTGCAACAGCTGGAGGCACTATGGTTGGGAATCACTGTATTAAACACCCTTTTTTATGGTCCGCTCTAACCTGATCATGAAATGGGCACGGTCATTAACTTTATTTTTTTTTATTTTTTTTTTTTTGTACTACAACATATTTCTAATATACTTTCGTTTTCTTTTTATAAAAAACACTTTATTTTTATTTTGAAATCCGGCCACTAGGGGGTCTCCCTCCTAGTGGCCGGCTGCAGCCAGGCGTGACGTTTTCATATCAGCCTGCACTCGCCCCCTGCCTGTCAATCAGACAGGCGGGAGCAAGCGCTGAGAACGCATTGGCTCCCTGGCCTCACACGCCGGCCCCGCCTCCCGCTGCTGCCTCAGGACGGACTGGACTTCGGTATGTCTGTTTGGGGTGAGGGAGATTTTGGCACCGCGGCCATGAAATGTATTGCTTTGAGTGGGTGGGTAGCGCCGCTGCCAATAACAGTTATTATTTTCACCTGTACAGTATGCCCCCAGTTGTTTCACCACTACAACTCCCAGCATGCTCGACAGCCAATAGATGTCAGGGCAAGCTGGGAGTTGTAGTGGTCGAACAGCTGGAGGCACCCTGTATAGGTGAACTAAGGGCAGAAGTGTTGGCCCCAGCAGGCATCAGTGACGTGGTGCCTACTGGGGAAGTCAGCCTGGTAGTGAGCACACTATCAGGCAGACAAAAAGGTGTTTCTACCATAGTAAAAAAAAAAAAAAATTTGAAGCAGGGAGGGGGTTAGGGATAGATGAGCAATAGGCAGGGACAGAAGAGGAGAAAAAAAAAAAAAAAAAATAAAAAGATGGTGGGAGCTACTCTTGAAGTATCACAACAGTACCATAATGCAACTGAAGTGTATAAACAAAGCCCTATCTCAAGATTAAAAGTTACACCCTACTTATAGGGAATCCATAGGGGATAACTAGCGGATCATAGGGGTCAATTGTCCTCCAAACGAATTAAGCAGCAGCACACGCACTTGGCCACCATACAATTGGCCTCCACCGATCGGCTATTTATCACCTACCCAGTATATAAGCGATAAACTCTTTAATATGGCGTTTCTTAATATAAGTTTTTTTAAAGGTTTTATTTTTTACCAATACTTTAAAATTATCCTGAAATCTTGCAGTTTCCATTCTGGCCACTAGGCCAAAAACTAAGCTAAAGAGACCTAAAACTAAGCCTAAGAGACTTCCTGTTCTGTACAGATTACTTCCCAACAATAACCTCCATATCACAAACAGCATTACAGTGAAAGGTGACACCAATATATAGATAACATAGGTACACACAACAGGTGTTGCTCATATATCTGCCTTCCTCTGATTTTGGAATGATCTATGAAAAAGGTCACAGGGCTCCTGAGGTCCCTTTTTATGGTCCGCTCTAACCTGATCATGAAGTATCACAACAGTACCATAATGCAACTGAAGTGTCTCAACAAAGCCCTATCTCAAGATTAAAAGTTACACCCTATTTACACCCTAGGGGATCCATAGGTAAAATTATAGTAAATATGTCCATGCCCTTCAACTAAGCCAGTGTTTTCCCAACCAGGGTGCCTCTAGCTGTTGCAAAACTACAACTGCCAGAATGCCAGGGCATGCTGAGAGTTGAAGTTTGGCAACAGCTGGAGGCACCCTGGTTGAGCAACACTTCACTTAGCTTTGCCCACTTTTTCAAAAGTGGTTGTGAAAGATGCAAAAATCTGCACTTTTTGCGCCAAAAAAGCCCTGCGCAAAAATCTGCACTTTTCTACAGCCATAAACTGCCATACAAGCCTTCGTAACACACCCTCCGCCTTCCCAAACACCAGGTCTGTATATATCAACTGCTGCAGTATGGCCTCAAACAGTATTGAAAAATGTTGGGTGAAAACCAATAACAGAGAGGAGTTCATTCAGATTTGCCATTAAAGGGGTTATCCAGGAAAAGGAGATTTTTGTTTACTTATCGTAAAATCTTTTTCTCAGAGGATCCATTTGGGGACACAGACCGTGGGTGTATGCAGCTGTCTCTAGGAGGTGTGACACTATGGTAATTTAAAAAAAAGTCAGCTCCTCCCAGCAGGATATACCTGCCTTCAGGCCCTGAGCTAATCAGTTTAAGTTCCAGAGCAATAGGAGGAGACCAATAGGTCAAGAAAAACCCAAAACTGTCCGAGAACCAGAAGAAAAAGCATAACTTAACGCACCCTCGGACGGAGAACCAAAGGAAATCTCAAAAAGGGCGGGAGCTGTGTCCCCCAATGGATCCTCCGAGAAAGATTTTATGGTAAGTAGACAAAAATCTCCTTTGCTCTATTGGCTCCATTGGGGGACACAGACCGTGGGACGTACCAAAGCTGTCCCTTGGGTGGACAGATAAGCAGTCAGGCAGACGGCCGATCCACTGCCACCTGCAACACTTTAAGACCCAGACTAGCATCAGCCGATGCGAAAGTATGAACTCTGTAAAACCTCGAGAAAGTGTGCAAAGACGACCAGGTAGCCGCCTTGCAAATCTGCGGGGCCGAGGCTCTATTCTATAGAGCCCAGGATGCCCCAACAGAACGGGTAGAATGAGCCACAACCCTGAAAGGAGGAATCTTCCCCTTACAGCGATAGGCTTCCGAAATGGCGGACCGAATCCACCGAGAAATGGTGGCCTTGGAAGCAGGTTGTCCCTTGCAACGACCTTCCATATGGACAAAAAAGCAATCACACTGACGAAACGAAGAAGTGATGGAAAGATAAGACCGAACAGCCCGAACTACATCCAGCTTGTGTAGTAAGCGCTCCTTAGGATGAGAAGGAAGAGGACAAAAAGACGGGAGGATAATGTCCTCATTGAGATGAAAGGCCGAAACCACCTTAGACAAAAAGGAAGATTCTGGCCGGAAAACAACCTTGTCCTGGTGGATCACCAGAAACGAAGAACGGCAGGAAAGAGCTGCCAATTCAGACACCCTCCGGATGGAGGTGATAGCAACAAGAAACACCACTTTCCAAGAAAAGAGGCGGAGAGACACCTCTCTAAGGGGCTCAAAGGGTGCACCCTGGAGGGCACTCAGAACCAAATTCAAGTCCCAAGGGGGAGAGGGTGACCGATAAGGAGGAACAGCGTGCACCGCTCCTAGAAGGAAGGTCCGGACAGGAGAATTAGAAGCCAGGGGCCGCTGTAAAAGAACAGCAAGGGCCGAAACCTGACATTTAAGTGAACTGAGAGACAATCCTAGTTCCAACCCCGACTGCAAAAAGGAGAGAAGACGGGGAACCAAGAAGGTTACCGGGGAGAAGTCCTGAGCCTCACACCAACGAAAATAAGACCGCCAAGTACGATGGTAAATTCTTGCGGAGGAGGGCTTACGAGCCCTGAGCATGGTGTGAATGACTTGGGAAGAGAACCCGTGGGCCCTCAAAACCGCGGCCTCAACCGCCACGCCGTCAAATGCAGCGACTATAAATTGGGGTGGCAAAGAGGACCCTGAGAGAGAAGGTCCGGACGGAGCGGAAGGCGCAGTGGAGCGTCGTCCAGGAGCCTGACTACATCGGCGAACCACGACCTTCGGGGCCAATCTGGAGCTACCAGAATGGCGGGGACGTCCTCTGCTTTGAGCTTCCTCAGCACCCTGTGAAGGAACGGAAGGGAAAGGAACAAATAGGGTAGGACAAACCCCGCCCAAGGAATCACTAGGGCGTCCACGGGCAGAGCCTGAGGGTCCCTGGACACGAAGAGGTCCACGTCCGGAATGCCCCAGAAGTAGCAGAGTTGCGCAAAGACCTCTGGATGTAGAGACCACTCGCCGGGGTCGGGTGAGGACCGACTGAGGAAGTCCGCATGCCAGTTGAGCACTCCCGGAACGTGAATCGCTGAAATGGCCGGAATCTTGCTTTCTGCCCAGGTGAGAATCTTGGTCACCTCGGCCATGGCTGCTGAGCTGCGAGTGCCTCCCTGTTGATTTATGTACGCCACGGCTGTGGCGTTGTCGAAATGGACGCGGACAGGACGGGACTGAAGACGGGACTCCCAATGAAGACAAAGAAGAATCGCCCATAATTCCAATATGTTTATCGGAAGAAGGGTCTCTCAACCGTCCAATCCCTGAACACGCCGCCCCAGCCTGAAAGGCTGGCATCCATTGTAACTACCTGCCAGTGAAGGGGAAGAAATGACCGCCCTTGGAGAAGAAAGGGGGAACGGAGCCACCAGAGCAGAGACTGACGGACCCTGCGAGGGAGAACAATCTGACGATCTAGGGACAGAGGAGACCTGTTCCATCGAGAGAGAATCGCCAGTTGAAGGAGCCGTGGCTAGACCAGAGGGGAGGGCTACGAATTGAAAATGCCCCTCCAGAACCGCAAAGCAGAGGTACCGATGATGGCCTGGAAATATTGGCACATGGAGGTAGGCATCCTTGATGTCCACCAATGAAAGGAACTCCCCTTGTTCCAGGGATGCCACCACCGAACGGAGAGATTCCATTTGGAAGTGGCGGATAAGAAGATGACGGTTGAGACGCTTGAGGTCTAGGATTGGTCGCACAGAACCATCCTTCTTGGGAACCACTAAAAGATTGGAGTAGAAACCCCCGAAACCGTTCCCCTGGAGGAACGGGAACGATAACCCCCTGGAGAAGCAGAGACTGGAGAGCTGCTCGAAAGTGCTTCACCAGAGGAGGAGACCGGGGGGCCCGGGATCGAAAAAAGCGATCCCTCGGAATGGAGGCGAATTCGATTCGGTAACCGTTGGACACCACGTCCCTGACCCAAGAGTCCTGAATGTGTGAGGTCCAGATGTCTCGAAAAAGTAAGAGACGACTTCACTAAGGATTCTACCTTCTTGTCCATGGGATCCTTGAAGGCAGCGGCATCTGCCAGAGGTAGTGTAGTCGCCTTAGAGATCCGGGAGATTGGTGGATCCACTGATGGAGGGGAAACCACCTTAGTGACAAAGTCCTTGTCAGATGGATAACGTTCTTGAATCGTCTTGATTCCCGGGAACCTCTTGTCTGGATGTTTCCATGCAGATTCCAGAATGTCGTCAAAGTCAGCGTGAGAGCTGAACCTTTGAGGTGCTGGTTTAGCCCGATGAAAGGATACTCCTGGAGTGACATCCGCAGATCCTGGGTCCTCTAAGTGAAAGGTGTCTCTTATGGCAGTCACCAATGAGTTCACTGTTTCAACTGAGTCCGAGCGGTCCTCTGAGTCAGTCTCGTCCGCCAGTTCACCAGGAGAATGTGAACCAGTGGAGGCAGTCCTGGAGGGGGGTGACCCTGAACGGGTACACGGCTCTGGCGTGGCAGAGCGGCGACTCAGAGAACATTCTCTGGAGGAGTGACGTTTGTGCCCAGATGACGGGGGGCGGGACCCACGAGGGGAATGCTCACGTCTATCTGAAGACTCAATGGAAGAGTCAGACGAGGCACCCCTAGTACGCTTGTGAGAGCATGAAGTATGTGGAGATGAGGAGCGGGCCCTCTCACAGGCCCTGCGCAGGGAAGACCCCTTCAAGGTGGACACCACTTCCCGGGAGGCCTCAGCCACCGAACGGGAGACTTGGGTCAAGTCAGCCATATACTGGGTCAGGGAAGAAACCCAGGCTGGTGGATCGGCTGAACCCACCGGAACCGAAAGGGCATCAGGGGGTACCAGGGGGAGCAGTGGAGCAGGCAGGGCAAGTGGGCTTGGTAGAGCCAGGCATCTTGGTACTACAGTGCTTACAGACAAAATAAGTCACTGACGTTCCAAGATTCTGTTTAGAGGGAGGAACAGCTCTGGGTACGGACATTATGAGAAAAAAAAAAGACAGGAACTTTCTCACCCTAGTCTGTGTCTCCTGGCAGCTGCAGTGAGAACGGCTCCATGCAGCTAGTGTGAAAAACAGGCCAGCCAACAGTAGAGGGGGGCGTGCCTGAAGCAGAGGCACTAACTAATTGGCCCCCCTCTGACTGAAAATCGCGCCCATGACGCTGATTGGAGGCTATTTCGCGCCTCAGAAGAGCTCCGACAGCCCTGAGGGCAGAGCTAAAGAGAGGCCGAGAAGAAGCTGTAATGGCGCCTGCTCCTTGTCCCGAGCGCACATGTCAGCCGCATATGCACTCGGGGAAACAGAGCGGGCGGCAAATACGCTGGCAGAGACTGCTGGAGAAAGCGAAAGAAAGCCGGCCCGTACCAGCGCTGTGGCTTTCAGCCGCATATAAGGCGCTGCGGTCTAGACACAGTAACCACACACACCCAGTGAAAAAAAAAAAAGTAGTACATAACCCCTCAAAGAGTACATGCCCCCTCAGATGCCACTGCTCCCCCAGAATAAAAGTCCAGAATAAAAGTCCATCCCCAGTAAGCCAGCCTCATAACCTGAAATGGTGGACCAAAAACAGGGGGTCTCCAGAGGTTGCAAGTCCGCACCTGAGGAGAAAAGGGGGGAAGTGCTTACCTCAGTCAGAGGAACTTACCTAATGGAGTCTTCTGTGAGGTCTTCAGTCAGCTTTAGTTGCCTGCATCATGCCTGGCTGCTATGCACGAGCGAGGTGAGCAGGGAAATAGGCGGACCGGACCCATGAGGTACCAACTAGGATCGACCGATTATCAGTATGGCCGATATTATCGGCCGATAATCACGATTTTGGGCATTATCGGTATCGGCAATTACCTTGGCGATAATGCCCCCCGCACCGCGATCGCCCCCCCGACCTGCGCCGCACCGCGACCGCCCAGTTTAGTAACAAATCCCCATAGCAAACCTCTTCTAAACTGGGCGGTTCCCGAGACAGGTGTCATCAGAGCGCACTTAGGAGCTTCTGAAGTTTAGGTTGTTCTTTTCTGTCCAAGTACTGAAAGGATTAAGATTTTTTAATAGAAGTAATTTACAAATCTGTTTAACTTTCTGGAGCCAGTTGATATATATATATATATATATATATATATATAAAAAAAAGTTTTTTCCTGGATAACCCTTTAAGCATATTGTGCTTGCACTGCAGAAAAGAACTACACAACTATGGCATTCATATTAACAATGTTTATCTCGAGACGACTAATTTAGCAGTAGCATTCTAAAGACTAACCTTCCCTCCACATTGTGAGGAGCTTTCCACAATCTTCTCCCTGGCCGCATCAGCATAGGGTCGAACCAGAATGTCCTCCACCCCTGTAAGACAACAAAAAGTTATGGACAATGGGACAGCTGGAGTAAAAACTAAAAGCCATTGCATAAAAAGCACAAACTCACCCATAGTGAATCCCCGGTAGAGCTGCAAGTATGCGGTGAATAGCCGGGCTAGACAGGTCAGCAATTTCCCGCTTGTTTCACCACCATAAAGCTCATAGCAGCAGTGGACAAGGCCGAAGGAGGAGCTGCCATAATGTGCCTTATCCAGGACCCCACAGAGCAGCTCTCCATGTCTTATGATGACCTGGAAGATTAGATGTATACAGGTAACCATTAATGGTCAGGCCACAATACCTATGACGCCAGCATATTTTCACTATTGAGTCAGACGTGCCGTATTTTGCTGCTGCGTATTTCCCTACCCATTAAACTGAATTGGAAGGATTTTGCTACCTACTGACTTCAATGGTAACAAACATATGCAGCAGCAAAATATGGCACAAGGGGGTTCTTATTCTCTGCCGCAGCAATGGGACCACCCTACTGATCAGCAGAGACACTGCTCGGTGACAGTCAGGCCAGAGAGGCAGTGACTCCATAATATATATAGATTTCAGTTCTACAAGCATCAATTCTTTAGTGACAGACAGGGAAGTAAAGAAAAATCAATTCAAAGAAGGAGGAAAATAAATCGGCAACTCACCGCAACCAGCTGAATAAACCTTTTATTTCATACTCACAAATATGTTACATGGGAAGAGGGTAGTGGGGGGGGGGGGGGACACAGGATGGCGACCAAGCTCCGTTTCGCACGGTGATCGTGCTTCCTCCGGCCATACGGCCGGAGGAAGCACGATCACCGTGCGAAACGGAGCTTGGTCGCCATCCTGTGTCGTCCCCCCCCCACTAGCCTCTTCCCATGTAACATATTTGTGAGTATGAAATAAAAGAAGATTTATTCAGCTGGTTGCGGTGAGTTGCCGATTATTTTCCTGCTTCTTTGAAACGTTTTCATGCACTATTGTCAATCAGAGCACCACCTCCAGCATTCCTAGTCCAAGTCTGCCATTTCATCATTGCTCTACACTCAAATAGGTAAGCAGTGCCGTGCTGGCTATCTACGAACTGTGTCAAAGAAAAATCAATAGTTATTCACCTGGGACTCACACATAGAGTCTGACTGAAACCCGGGGATGGGCCTTGGGGTTTTCTTCACCCACGCTTTCCCAGGAATTTTGGCGCTTCCTGTCAGGTTGAGAGGTATATGGTGATCCGGGATTACGTTGATAAGTAACGTAGAGACCACCTGTGACCAAGAAAACATAGAATATGAATAAGGAATTCAGGTACTTTATGTTGAAATTCAGCATACCTAATCCTTTGGTTTTGAGATATGCTCCAGTCAGAGGAATTTGACAGCACCTTACCACCACTCCACTTTTTTCTTTATATCTACTGTCTCGAGAAAGTTAGACAGATTCGTAAATTATGGCAATGTAGAAGAAATGATGGCACTCACCCGAAAACGGACTTGCAAGGATGACTTTATTTCGTGCTCGTCAACCAAAGTGCATGTGCATGGCAGCGTACAGCATTCAGGCAGGTGGAGCGGACAAGGACGCCGGGGGAACCCAGCGTGCAGATGGTTACAGCTGTCTCGCACTTCCGTTCTTCGTGAGACCATCCAGATTCGTAAAATTACTTCTATTAAAAAAATCTTAATCCTTCCAGTACTTACAAGCTGCTGAAGTTGAGTTGTTCTTTTCTGTCTGGCAACAGTGCTCTCTGCTGACATCTCTGCTTGTTTCGGGAACTGCACAGAGTAGGAGTGGTTTGCTATAGGGATTTGCTTCTAAACTGGGCAGTTCCCGAGACAAGTTTCATCAGAGAGCACTTAGACAGAAAAGAACACTTCAGCAGCTCATAAGTACTGAAAGGATTAAGATTTTTTAACCCATTAATGACAAAGGACGTATATTTACGTCCTCCGCGGTGTCCCCGCGGCATATCGGGTCGGTCCCGGCGGCTATCAACGGCCGGGACCCACAGCCAAAACAGGACATCACCGATCGCGGTGATGCCCTGTATTAACCCTTCAGACGCGGCGATCAAAGCTGACCGCCACGTCTGAAGTGAAAGTGACCCTGCTGCTCAGTCGGGCTGTTCGGGACCGCGGCGGTGAAATTGCGGCGTCCCGAACAGCTTACAGGACACCGGGAGGGCCCTTACCTGCCTCCTCGTGTCCGATCGACAAATGACTGCTCCGTGCCTGAGATCCAGGCAGGAGCAGTCAAGCGCCAATAACACTGATCACAGGCGTGTTAATACACGCCAGTGATCAGTGTAAAAGATCAGTGTGTGCAGTGTTATAGGTCCCTATGGGATAACAATGATCAGTATAAGAGATCAGTGTGTGCAGTGTTATAGGTCCCTATGGGAGCTATAACACTGCAAAAATAAAAAAGTTAAAAAAAGTGTTAATAAAGGTCATTTAACCCCTACCCTAATCAAATAAAAATAAAAACATATGTGGTATCGCCGTGTGCGAAAATGTCCGAACTATAAAAATATATCATTAATTAAACCGCACGGTCAATGGCGTACACGTAAAAAAAATTCCAAAGTCCAAAAAAGCGTATTTTTGGTCACTTTTTATACCATTAAAAAATGAATAAAAAGTGATCAAAAAGTCCGATCAAAACAACATCACGGCGCAAAAAATTAGTCCTTATACCGCCCTGTACGTGGAAAAATAAAGTTATAGGGGTCAGAAGATGACATTTTTAAACATATAAATTTTCCTGCATGTAGTTATGATTTTTTCCAGAAGTACGAAAAAAAAATCAAACCTATATAAGTAGGGTATCATTTTAACCGTATGGACCTACAGAATAAAGATAAGGTGTCATTTTTACCGAAATATGCACTGCGTAGAAACGGAAGCCCCCAAAAGTTACAAAATGGCGTTTTTTCTTTGATTTTGTCGCACAAAGATTTTTTTTTTCTGTTTCACTGTGGATTTTTGGGTAAAATGACTAATGTCCCTGCAAAGTAGAACTGGCGACGGAAAAAATAAGCCATAATATGGATTTTTAGGTGGAACATTGAAAGGGTTATGATTTTTAAAAGGTAAGGAGGAAAAAAACGAAAGTGCAAAAACTGAAAAACCCTGAGTCCTTAACCCCTTAAGGACGCAGGACGTAAATGTACGTCCTGGTGAGGTGGTACTTAACGCACCAGGACGTACATTTACGTCCTGTGCATAACCGCGGGCATCGGAGCGATCCCCGTGTCATGCGCGGCTGATCGCAGCCAGGGACCCGCCGGCAATGTCCGACGCCCGCGATCTCGCGGGCGTCCGCCATTAACCCCTCAGGTGCCGGGATCAATACAGATCCCGGCATCTGCGGCAGTTCGCGATTTAAATGAACGATCGGATCGCCCGCAGCGCTGCTGCGGGGATCCGATCATTCAGGACGCCGGACGGAGGTCCCCTCTCCTTCCTCCGTGCGGCTCCCGGCGTCTCCTGCTCTGGTCTGCGATCGAGCAGACCAGAGCAGAAGATGACCGATAATACTGATCTGTTCTATGTCCTATACATAGAACAGATCAGTATTAGCAATCATGGTATTGCTATGAATAGTCCCCTATGGGGACTATTCAAGTGTAAAAAAAAAATGTAAAAAAATGTAAAAGTAAAATTAAAAAAAAAAGTGAAAAATCCCCTCCCCCAATAAAAAAGTAAAACGTCGTTTTTTTCCTATTTTACCCCCCAAAAAGCGTAAAAAAAATTTGTATAGACATATTTGGTATCGCCGCGTGCGTAAATGTCCGAACTATTAAAATAAAATGTTAATGATCCCGTACGGTGAACGGCGTGAACGAAAAAAAAAAAAAGTCCAAAATTCCTACTTTTTTTAATACATTTTATTAAAAAAAAAATTATAAAAAATGTATTAAAAGTTTTTTATATGCAAATGTGGTATCAAAAAAAAGTACAGATCATGGCGCAAAAAATGAGCCCCCATACCGCCACTTATACGGAAAAATAAAAAAGTTAGAGGTCATCAAAATAAAGGGATTATAAACGTACTAAGTTTGTGATTTTTTTTAAGCGCAACAATAATATAAAAAGTATATAATAATGGGTATCATTTTAATCGTATTGACCCTCAGAATAAAGAACACATGTCATTTGTACCATAAATTGTACGGCGTGAAAACAAAACCTTCCAAAATTAGCAAAATTGCGTTTTTCGTTTTAATTTTCCCACAAAAATAGTGTTTTTTGGTTGCGCCATACATTTTATGATATAATGAGTGATGTCATTATAAAGGACAACTGGTCGCGCAAAAAACAAGCCCTCATACTAGTCTGTGGATGAAAATATAAAAGAGTTATGATTTTTAGAAGGCGGAGAGGAAAAAATGAAAACGTAAAAATTAAATTGTCTGAGTCCTTAAGGCCAAAATGGGCTGAGTCCTTAAGGGGTTAAAGGAGTAGTCCAGTGGTGAACCCAGTGGTGAACCCAGTGGTGAACAACTTATCCCCTATCCTAAGGATAGGGGATAAGTTTGAGATTGCGGGGGGTCTGACCGCTGGGGCCCCCTGCGATCTCCTGTACGGGGCCCCAACAGCCCGCGGGAAGGGGGCGTGTCGACCTCCACACGAAGCGGCGGCCGACATGCCCCCTGAATACAACTCTATGGCAGAGCCGAAGCGCTGCCTTCCGCAATCTCCGGCTCTGCCGTAGAGATGTATTGAGGGGGCGTGTCAGTCGCCGCTTCGTGCGGAGGTCGACACTCGCTATCTGGCCGGAGAGCCTGGCCCCCATACAGAGAGATCGCAGGGGGCCCCAGCGGTCGGACCCCCCCCCCCGCGATCTCAAACTTATCCCCTATCCTTAGGATAGGGGATAAGTTTTTCGCCACTGGACTACCCCTTTAAGGGGGTAAATAAAAGTAATTTTCAAATCTGTTTAACTTTCTGGCACCAGTTGATTAAAAAAATATTTTTTTCCACCAGAGTACCCCTTTAAGCTCTATTCAAGAGGATAAATGTTAACTATTGCAATACCACTTTAAAAGGGCAGTGTTACCTGTTTTCCAGTCCATAGACGGCATGGTTTCATAATTGCAGGTGGAAGAGTTTTAACCCGTCCCTTCTTATCTGTCAGGCCTCTATATACCAGCTCCATATACTGATCTCTGGTGAAGAAGCAACCACGGATGGTCATGCTGACCCCAGACACCATGTGATCCTGGATGAGGCCAGCCAAGGGTGTCCCATCCTGATACAAATACAATAGATCAGCCACATATCAGGCTATAGACATGTTAGAAACGCGTTACTTCTGTATCATTATTTGTTTCATCTAGGGGTCAGATCCATCCAAAAAAACACTATCTGCAGGGGAACTAACCAGGATCTCTATTTACAGCTGCCAGAGGAGAAAGGAAACTGGGCGAGAACCTACAGGGGACTTGATTTAAAGCTGCGATAGAGAAACAAAGACTAGGACTTTATTAGGGACTATTAGTTACAGCTTCCAGAAGAGGAAGGAGACTTGAAGCTTACTGGGAACAAGGTTTAAAGGGGTACTCCGGTGGGGAAAAATAAAAAATGTAATCAACTGCCGCCAGAAAGGTAAACAGATCTGTAAATTACTTCTATTAAAAAAAATCTTTATCCTTCCAGTACTTATTAGCTGCTATATACACTACAGAGAAAGTTTTTCTTTTCTTTTTGGATTTCTTTTTTTTTGTCTGACCACAGTGCTCTCTGCTGACACCTCTGTCCGTATCAGGAACTGTCCAGAGCAGGAGCAAATCTTCATAGCAAACCTCTCCTGCTCTGGACAGTTCCTGACAGGGACAGACGTGTCAGCAGAGAACACTGTGGACAGAGAAAAAAAAAAGAGAGGGATGTTCTCTGTAGTATACAGCTGCTAAAAAGTACTGAAAGGATAAAGATTATTATTTTTTTTTTTTAATAGAAGTAATTTACAAATCTGTTTAACTTTCTGGAACCAGTTAATTAAAAAATGTTTTCCCACCGGAGTACCCCTTTAAAGCTGTTAAATGATGAATGGCTAGGAACTTGCTGGGGACTATATTTACAGCTGCCAGTGTGATGGAGACTAAGCGCTTACTGAGACCTACATCTAGAGCTGGCATATAGGAAGGAGAAAGACTAGGATATTCCTGAGGACTATTATTAAGGGGGTGACTGACTGATATTAGGGACTATGTGGGAGATTTATCAAAACCAGTGCAGAGAAAAAAAAACTGACCAGTTGCCCATAGCAACCAATCACATTTCTTCTTTCATTTTTGAAAAGGCCTCTGCAAAATGAAAGAAGCAATCTGATTGGTTGCTATGGGAAATTTTTTGATTTTTTGGTTTTGATAAATTTCCCCCTGTGTGTACAATTGTCATAGAGGGAAAGAGAAGAGACATTACATTTACAGCTGCCAGAGGAAGGAGACTAATTCTGGGGCCTTATTCTGGACTATATTTATGGCTACCAACGAGGTAAAGAGGCTAGCAATTTACTAGGGATTACGGGGGAGATTTAGCAAAACCTGTCCAGAGGAAAAGTTGCCAAGTGTCCCATAGCAACCAATCAGATCGCTTCTTTCATTTTGCAGAGGCCTTTTCAAAAATGAAAGAAGCCATCTGATTGGTTGCTATGGGCAACTCAGCAACTTTCCCCCTGAACACGTTTTGATAAATCTCCCCCTATGTTTACAGAAGTGGAAGGAAAATATGAGCTAAATGGGAGCTACACATAGAAATGCCAGAGGGGAAGATCAACTAGCAATTTACTGTGGGAAATAGTTAGAGTTGACAGAGGGGGAAGTAGACAAACTAGGACCTCACTAGACCTTACCTTGGGTACCAAATACTGCTGATCTGTACACGCAATGGTGTAGGCCTCAGCCCGACCAAGTTCACTTTGAGGAAAATGGGCGTTCATTTCATCTCCATCAAAGTCAGCATTATAGGCCTTGCAGTTGGCATAATGGAGCCTCAGCACTTTCTCTCCCGGAAGGATTCGGGCCTTGTGAGCTTGGATGGATGGTCTGTGCAGTGTAGGCTGCCGGTTGAGTAACAAGACATCTCCATTCTTAACATGACGATAAACCTGAAAAATAAAAAGACGAAAACATTAATAGCGCCCACACTGCATATGCATTAGGCTGGGTTCACACTACGGTTTGTATTTACGGTTCCCGTATACGGCTGGGAGGAGGGGGGCGGGGATTAATCGCGACGCCCGCACTCAGCCGTATTCGGGAACCGTATTTAATGCATGTCTATGAGCCGACCGGAGTGAACCGCAGCCTCCGGTCGGCTGCGTTTTCAGCCGTGCCTAAGGTCGGGAAACTGCATACGGCCGAAACGCAGCCGACCGGAGGCTGCGGTTCACTCCAGTCGGCTCATAGACATGCATTAAACACGGTTCCTGAATACGGCTGAGTGCGGGCGCCCCGATTAAGCACCGCCCCCTCCTCCCAGCCGTATACGGGAACCGTAAATACAAACCGTAGTGTGAACCCAGCCTTACTCGATTACAGCTGAGTGCTCTATATAATACAGGAATACATCTTCTGGTCAGCAGAACACCAAGGATATAGGTATAAACATCCTCTATGTCCTAGACCAGTGTTTCCCAACAAGGGTGCCTCCAGCTGTTGCAAAACTACAACTCCCAGCATGCCTGGACAGCCAAAGGCTGCTTGTAAGGAAAATGGATATTCAAAATATATATTTTTTTTATTCACATATACAATATGTCTACTTTATATTTTCATCATAAAATTGACGTGTTTTTACTTTTGGAAGACACCAGAGGGCTTCAAAGTTCAGCAGCAATTTTCTAATTTTTCACAAAATTTTGAAACTCGCTTTTTTTCAGGGACCAGTTCAGGTTTGAAGTGGATTTGAAGGGCCTTCATATTAGAAATACCCCATAAATGACCCCATTATAAAATCTGCACCCCCCAAAGTATTCAAAATGACATTCAGTCAGCGTTTTAACCCTTTAGGTGTTTCACAGGAATAGCAGCAAAGTGAAGGAGAAAATTCACAATCTTCATTTTTTACACTCGCATGTTTTTGTAGACCCAATTTTTGAATTTTTGCAAGGGGTAAAAAGGAGAAAATTTTTACTTGTATTTGAAACCCAATTTCTCTCGAGTAAGCACATACCTCATATGTCTATGTTAATTGTTCGGCGGGCGCAGTAGAGGGCTCAGAAGGGAAGGAGCGACAAATGGTTTTGGGGGGGCATGTCACATTTAGGAAGCCCCTATGGTGCCAGAACAACAAAAAAAAACACATGGCATACCATTTTGGAAACTAGACCCCTCGGGGAACATAACAAGGGGTAAAGTAAACCTTAATACCCCACAGGTGATTCACAACTTTTGCATACGTAAAAAAAAAAAAAAAATAAAAAATAAAAAAAAATTCCCTAAAATGCTTGGTTTCACAAAAAATTTACATTTTTACAAAGGGTTAAAGCAGAAAATACCCCCCAAAATTTGAAGCCCAATTTCTCCCGATTCAGAAAACGCCTCATATGGGGGTGAAAAGTGCTCTGCTGGCGCACTACAGGTCTCAGAAGAGAAGGAGTCACATTTGGCTTTTTGAAAGCAAATTTTGCTCTGGGGGCATGCCGCATTTAGGAAGCCCCTATGGTGCCAGGACAGCAAAAAAAAAAAAAAAAAACATGGCATACCATTTTGGAAACTAGACCCCTCGGGGAACGTAACAAGGGCTTAAGTGAACCTTAATACCCCACAGGTGTTTCACGACTTTTGCATATGTAAAAAAATTTAAAAAAAATTTACCTAAAATGCCCTCTTTTCCCAAAAATTTTACATTTTTAAAAAGGGTAAAAGCAGAAAATACCCCCCAAAATTTGTAACACAATTTCTCCCGAGTACGGCGATACCCCATATGTGACCCTAAACTGTTGCCTTGAAATACGACAGGGCTCCAAAGTGAGAGCGCCATGCGCATTTGAGGCCTAAATTAGGGACTTTCATAGGGGAGGATATAGGGGTATTCTACGCCAGTGATTCCCAAACAGGGTGCCTCCAGCTGTTGTAAAACTCCCAGCATGCCTGGACAGTCAGTGGCTATCTGGCAATACTGGGAGTAGTTGTTTTGCAACAGCTGGAGGCTCCGTTTTGGAAACAGTGGCGTACCAGACGTTTTTCATTTTTATTGGGGAGGGGAGGGGGGTTGTATAGGGGTATGTGTATACGTAGTGTTTTTTACTTTTTATTGTGTGTTAGTGTAGTGTTTTTAGGGTACAGTCGCACGGGCGGGGGGTTCACAGTAGTTTCTCGCTGGCAGTTTGAGCTGCGACAGAAAATTTGCCGCAGCTCAAACTTGCAGCCGGATACTTGCTGTAATCCTCCGCCCATGTGAGTGTACCCTGTACGTTCACATTGGGGGGGGGAACATCCAGCTGTTGCAAAACTACAACTCCCAGCATGTACGGTCTATCAGTGCATGCTGGGAGTTGTAGTTTTGCAACAGCTGGAGGCACACTGGTTGTGAAACACAGAGTTTGGTAACAAACTCAGTGTTTTGCAACCAGTGTGACTTCAGCTGTTGCAAAAGCTACAACCCCCAGCATGTACGGACAGCGGAAGGGCATGCTGGGTCTTGTAGTCATGCAACAGCTGGAGGCATACTACTTTGGCTGGGGATGCTGGGGACTGTAGTTATGCAACAGCTGGAGACACACTGGTTTGCTACATAACTCAGTGTGCCTTCAGCTGTTGCAAAACTACAACTCCCAGCAGTCACCGACAGCCAACGGGCATGCTGGGAGTTGTAGTTATGCAACCACCAGATGCACCACTACAACTCCCAGCATGCACTTCAGCTGTTGTGCAACTAGAACTCCCAGCTTGCACAATCAGCTAAAGTGCATGCTGGGAGTTGTAGTTGCACAACAGCTAAAGGTACACTTTTCCATAGAAAAAATGTGCCTCCAGCTGTTGCAAAACTACAAGTCCCAGCATGCCCATAAGGGCATGCTGGGAGTTGTGGTGGTCTGCCTCCTGCTGTTGCATAACTACAGCTCCCAGCATGCCCTTTTTGCATGCTGGGAGCTGTTGCTAAGCAACAGCAGGAGGCTGTCACTCACCTCCAACGATCCAGCCGCACAGGTCAGTCCCTCGTCGTCTCCGCCGCGGCCGTCGCTCCTGGGGCCCCGATCCCAACATTGACGCCGGGGATCGGGGTCCCCAGCACCCGGGGTCTTCTGCCCGCACCCGCTCACGTCCTCCGGAAGAGGGGCGGAGCGGGTTGCGGGAGTGACACCCGCAGCAGGCGCCCTGGTTGGTCGGCCGGTAATCCGGCCGACGAACCAGGGCGATCGTGAGGTGGCACCAGTGCCACCTCACCCCTGCAGGCTCTGGCTGTTCGGGGCCGTCGGAGACGGCCCCGAACAGCCTGTAATTCCGGGTCACCGGGTCACTGGAGACCCGATTGACCCGGAATCTGCCGCAGATCGCTGGACTGAATTGTCCAGCGATCTGCGGCCATCGCCGACATGGGGGGGCATAATGACCCCCCTGGGCAATATGCCCCGATGCCTGCTGAACGATTTCAGCAGGCATCGGGCACCGGCTCCCCTCCGGCTAGCGGCTGGGGGGCCGGGATTTGACAGGACGTACTCAAAAGGGGACGTTTGAGTACGTCCTGCGTCCTTAAGGGGTTAAAGACACATGGTAGTTTTTTGTTATGATTTTTATTTTTTTTTTATTTATAAATCGTTTACTGAATTATTCACTAGGAACAATTGCTTAATGGGGACTTCACTCGTCACTCAGCTTTTCTAGCAACAGATTTACACTTAAAGGATCAGCCACAAACGTTACATCCAACGTCGTGACGTATTCCATAGCATCAGCTACACTAGCTAATATACACAGCTCCCCACTTGAGTCAATATAGGAGAGAAGATGGTGGCCTCCCTTCTATAAACATTTACATGTGTTTTATATGTGCACATATTTATCCATAATCCAAAAAGTCACTTACGATTTTGGCAGTAAACTTCTGTGAGCCAGTGGATGGTGTGAGCAGCTGCTTGGCGATGGCCTCACGCTGTGTAAGATTGGTAGACGTCAATATTGTGCGGGAACCATCTTCAGCAACCACCATGGAGGCCCCGGGGTGGACATTGGGTCCATTTATAACCGCTTGCCTCAACTCCTGCACATTCCACGCTGTGACTGGCTGGGGATAGGTCAACTTGGTGGCAAACACCTAAAAAGGCATAAAAAAAAAAAAATAGCACAGGTATGAACAAAAAGTTGTGATACAGTAAGCCCCTCAACTCAGTCTAGAGGTGATTGTATCTATTAAAACTATATCTCTACAGGGGGTTTGGAGCTCTTTATAATGGGCTCACGTGTTACTGTGTATTACCACACAAAAGGGAACATTCCTTGTTCTATTTCATCTCCTCTCCTATACAGTGACCCCCCCCCCCCCCCCGACCTACGATGGCCCCGACATACGATCATTTCAACATACGATGGCCTCTCAGAGGCAGCATCAACATACGATGCTTTTGTATGTCGGGCCATCGCATAAATGGCTATCCGGCAGCGCAGACTGTTTGAGCTGCCACCGGATAGCCGTTTAATGTGCCCCGTGTGATCCGGTGAGTGCCACTCGCCTGTCCCCGACGTTCCGGACCGTCCTCTTCATGCTCCGCTGCATGGCCATCGTTCTCAGTCGTCATCACGTCGCTGCGCACGCCCTCCCGTCATCCAATAGGAGCGGCGTGTGCAGCGACGCGATGATGGAGAGCGACGATCCAGAGCAGCGGTGAAGGTCCGAAGCGGTGGGGACACAGCAGGGCAGCGGTGACGGTCAGGAGCGGCAGGAACACGAGAGTATAACTTTTTATATTATTATTGCACGGATCCCTCAACATACGATGGATTCAAGTAACGATTGTTCATTTGGAATTAATTACCATCGTATGTTGAGGGATCACTGTACCTTAGGGGAGGGACGCTGTCTCGTTAGAGTAAGAGTATGTTCACACGGCAGAATTGCTGCATGAAATTCTGCACGACTTTATATCCAATACACTTCAATGGGATTCCGCTGTCCCATTCACACCGCAGAATTTCTGCTGCAAGAATTCAATTGAAGTGAATTGGCTACGAATTCTGTGCAGAATCCCGTCGTGTGAACACAGCCTTACTACATATCTACATATCCTTACTACATACGGTATCCCGTCGTGTGAGCCCACTAGGGAAGCTGCAAAATGGCTGATTACAGAAGCTTTAGGGCAGTGTTTCCCAACCAGGGTGCCTCCAGCTGTTGCAAAACTGCAACTCCCAGCATGCCCGGACAGCCGTTGGCTGTCCGGGCATGCAGGGAGTTGTAGTTTCGCAACAGCTGGAGGCAACCTGGCTGGAAAACACTGCTCTAGGGGGGAAGAAGACCTCTAAGGTAGATACACACCATAGGGATGCCAATCTCATTGGTGTTGATGTACATGTCCGGGCAAATGACGGATCGAGCAGCATAGTCCACACGCTTCCCCATCATGTGTTTGCGAAACAGACCTTCCTTCTTCTCCAGCAGCTGCAACAGAGACATCATACTGTGCAGTTATCATGCATTTACATACAGAATTTATCCACACAAAAAAAAAAAAATGTAACTCTTAAAAGGGTTGACCAAAAAAAGACAAGCTATCCCCTATCAGCTTTTGATTGCCCCAGATCTTAGAGGGAGCACATGCAGCAGACAGCACACACTCCATTCATTTTCAGGAGCACCAAAGATGGAAGAAAGCTGCACTCTAGTATCCTCGGAGCTCCCATAGAAATGAATGGAGCTTGTGCTATCTGCTGCATGTGAACTTTCCGAGAACCCGTTCTGGAGATCGTGAAGAGGGGGTCCCAGTGGTTGGACCCAGTGTTATTCCCTATTCTGTGTCTTTAAATCACATGACATTACTTCTACTGATCCTGCGCTTCCTTTTCTGCTGGTGAGATCACTGTGTACATACATTACATTACTTATCCTGTACTGATCCGAGTTATATCCTGTATTATGCTCCAGAGCTGTACTCACTATTCTGCTGGTGAGGTCACTGTGTACATACATTACATTACTTATCCTGTACTGATCCTGAGTTATGTCCTGTATTATACCCCAGAGCTGTACTCACTATTCTGCTATGGGAGTCACTGTGTACATACATTACATTACTTATAATCCTGAGTTATATCCTGTATTATACTACAGAGCTGTACTCACTATTCTGCTGTTGAGGTCACTGTGTACATACATTACATTACTTATCCTGTACTGATCCTGAGTTATGTCCTGTATTATACCCCAGAGCTGTACTCACTATTCTGCTGGTGGGGTCACTGTGTACATACATTACATTACTTATAATCCTGAGTTATATCCTGTATTATACCCCAGAGCTGTACTCACTATTCTGCTGGTGAGGTCACTGTGTACATACATTACATTACTTATCCTGTACTGATCCTGAGTTATATCCTGTATTATACTCCAGAGCTGTACTCACTATTCTGCTGGTGGAGTCACTACATAGATTACATATCCTGTACTGATCCTGAGTTATATCCTGTATTATACTCCAGAGCTGTACTCACTATTCTGCTAGTGAGGTCACTGTGTACATACATTACATTACTTATCCTGTACTGATCCTGAGTTATATCCTGTATTATACTCCAGAGCTGTACTCACTATTCTGCTAGTGAGGTCACTGTGTACATACATTACTTATCCTGTACTGATCCCATATTATACCCCAGAGCTGTACTCACTATTCTGCTAGTGAGGTCACTGTGTACATACATTACATTACTTATGCTGTACTGATCCAGAGTTCAGATTCCCCACCAAATCAAAGCAACAGCATAAGCTTCTGATCTGCCATCACTTTGTAAAGCGATACTCTACGCTCAAAAAAGTCAGTGAACCAGAATGAGATCAACTGGTAACATACCTGCAGCCGTTCAACATACCTGACGAATGCCGGGATACTTCTCAGACGTCACTTTGTCCATCTCGCTATCAAAAACCATGTTGACGTGACTCTGCAGACGAACCCAAGCATTGTACAGTTTGTCTGTGAGGCTGTCCCCATGCAGCAGGGCCAAGAAGGAGCGATCAATCTTTTCTACAGGTTCAGTGCTGAACTGAAAAACAAAGATTTATCACCTAAAAGTTGTCTCCTTTGGTTGGTCAAGATTATATTCATTGGTATTTTAGCTCGTTGTTAAGCTGGGGCGGAGGATTCAACGCAAAAATGCCGCCATTACCATTCCCATAGGGGATGTTGTTGATAAGTCTGGCAATTGTATGAGACCTATATGCAGTTAATATGATAGGGTCCAGTCTGCCAACACCTATCACATCAATTTCTGCAATGCAGGGATCCCCCATAGCATCCTCTTCCTGCTGTATAGGGAGCAGTGGTCGGACTAGTTAATTATAAAAGGCTCCCTCTGCTGGTGAGCCTTAATATGACATCTTAGCTACAGTCATGGCCGTAAATGTTGGCACCCCTGAAATTTTTCAATAAAATGAAGTATTTCTCACAGAAAAGGATTGCTGTAACACATGTTTTGCTATACACATGTTTATTCCCTTTATGTGTATTGGAACTAAACCAAAAAAAAAAAAGCAAATTGGACAAAATGTCACCAAACTCCCAAAATGGTCTGGACAAAATTATTGGCACCCTTAACTTAATATTTGGTTGCACACCCTTTGGAAAAAATAACTGAAATCAGTCGCTTCCTATAACCATCAATAAGCTTCTTACACCTCTCAGCCGGAATGTTGGACCACTCTTCCTTTGCAAACTGCTCCAGGTCTCTATTATTAGAAGGCGCCTTTTCCCAACAGCAATTTTAAGATCTCTCCACAGGTGATCAATGGGATTTAGATCTGGACTCATTGCTGCCACTTCAGAACTCTTCAGCACTTTGTTGCTATCCATTTCTTGGGGCTTTTTGAAGCATGTTTGAGGTCATTGTCCTGCTGGAAGACCCAAGATCTCGGACACAAACCCAGCTTTCTGACACTGGGCTGTACAGTGCGACCCAAAATCTGTTGGTAATCCTCAGATTTCATGATCCCTTGTACACATTCAAGGCACCCAGTGCAGAGGCAACAAAACAACCTCAAAACATCATTGAACCTCCACCATATTTCACTGTAGGTATTGTGTTCTTTTCTTTGTAGGCCTCATTCTGTTTTCGGTAAACAGTAGAATGATGTACTTTACCAAAAAGCTCTATCTTGATCTCATCTGTCCACAAGACATTTTCCCAGAAGGATTTTGGCTTACTCAAGTTCATTTTGGCAAAATGTAGTCTTGCTTTTTTTATGTCTCTGTGTCAGCAGTGGGGTCCTCCTGGGTCTCCTGACATAGCCTTTCATTTCATTTAAATAAATGTCGGAGAATAGTTTGTGCTGACACAACTTGTTTGGGGCTGCTTATCCACCATCCGGACTATTCTGTGTTGACGCCTTTCATACATTTTTCTCTTCCATCCATGCCCAGGGAGATTAGCTACAGTACCATGGGTTGCGATAATGTTGCGCACTGTGGGCAAAGGCAAATCTAGATCTCTGGAGATGGACTTGTAACCTTGAGATTGTTGATATTTTTCCACATTTCTGGTTCTCAAGTCCTCAGACAGTTCTCTTCTCCTCTTTCTGTTGTCCATGCTTAGTGTGGCACACAGATAAACAATGCAAAGACTAAGTGAACTTCTCTCCTTTTTATCTGCTTTCAGGTTTGATTTAGATATTGCCCACACCTGTTAATTACCCCAGGTGAGTTTAACCCCTTAAGGACTGAGGGGTTTTCGTTCTTTCCTCATCACCTTTTAAAAATCATAACCCTTTCAATTTTGCACCTAAAAATCCATATTATGGCTTATTTTTTGCGCCACCAATTCTACTTTCCAGTGACAGTCATTTTACCCAAAAATCTACAGCAAAACGGAAAAAAATAAATCATTGTGCGACGAAATTGAAGAAAAAAAGCCATTTTGTAACTTTTGGGGGCTTCCGTTTCTATGCAGTACATTTTTAAGTAAAAATGAGACCTGATATTTATTCTGTAGGTCCATACGGTTAAAATGATACCCTACTTACATAGGTTTGATTTTGTGGGACTTCTGGAAAAAATCATAACTACATGCAGGAAAATGTATACGTTTAAAATTGTCCTATTCTGACCCCTATAACTTTTTTATTTTTCTGCGTATGGGGCGGTATGAGGGCTCATTTTTTGCGCCATGATCTTCCGTTATTAGCGGTACCATTTTTTGTATTGATCGGACTTTTTGATCACTTTTTAATCATTTTTTCCTGATATAAAAAGCGACCAAAAATACGTTATTTGGAAGTTTTTTGCGCGTACGCCATTGACCGTGCGGTTTAATTAATGATATATTTTTATAGTTCGGACATTTACGCACGCGGCAATACCACTTGTAGTTTTGCAACAGCTGGAGGCACATTCTTTCTATGGAAAAGTGTACCTTCAGCTGTTGTGTAACTACAACTCCCAGCTTGCACAATCAGCTAAAGTGCATGCTGGGAGTTGTAGTGGTGCATCTGGTGGTTGCATAACTACAACTCCCAGCATGCCCGTTGGCTGTCGGTGACTGCTGAGAGTTGTAGTTTTGCAACAGCTGAAGGCACACTGAGTTAAGTAGTAAACCAGTGTGTCTCCAGCTGTTGCATAACTACAATCCCCAGCATCCCCAGCCAATGTAGTATGCCTCCGGCTGTTGCATAACTACAAGACCCAGCATGCCCTTCCGCTGTCCGTACATGCTGGGGGTTGTAGCTTTTGCAACAGCTGAAGGCACACTGGTTGCAAAACACTGAGTTTGTTACCAAACTCGGTGTTTCACAACCTGTGTGTCTCCAGCTGTTGCAAAACTACAACTCCCAGCATGCACTGATAGACCGTCCATGCTGGGAGTTGTAGTTTTGCAACAGCTGGATGTTTCTCCCCCCCCCCCCCAATGTGAACGTACAGGGTACACTCACATGGGCGGAGGATTACAGTAAGTATCCGGCTGCAAGTTTGAGCTGCAGCAAATTTTCTGCCGCTGCTCAAACTGCCAGCGAGAAACTACTGTGAACTGTACCTGTGTGACTGTACCCTAAAAACACTACACTAACACAAAATAAAATAAAAAGTAAAAAACACTACATATACACATACCCCTACACAGCCCCCCTCCCCTCCCCAATAAAAATGAAAAACGTCTGGTACGCCACTGTTTCCAGAACGGAGCCTCCAGCTGTTGCAAAACAACTACTCCCAGTATTGCCAGATAGCCACTGACTGTCCAGGCATGCTGGGAGTTTTACAACAGCTGGAGGCACCCTGTTTGGGAATCACTGGCGTAGAATACCCCTATGTCCACCCCTATGCAGGTCCCTAATTTAGGCCTCAAATGCGCATGGCGCTCTCACTTTGGAGCCCTGTCGTATTTCAAGGCAACAGTTTAGGGCCACATATGGGGTATCGCCGTACTCGGGAGAAATTGGGCTTCAAATTTTGGCGGATATTTTCTGCTATTACCCTTTTTAAAAATGTAAAATTTTTGGGAAACTAAGCATTTTAGGTAAAAAAAAAATTTTTTTTTTTACATATACAAAAGTCATGAAACACCTGTGGGGTATAAAGGTTCACTTAACCCCTTGTTTCGTTCCCCGAGGGGTCTAGTTTCCAAAATGGTATGCCATGTGTTTTTTTTTTTGCTGTCCTGGCACCATAGGGGCTTCCTAAATGCGGCATGCCCCCAGAGCAAAATTTGCTTTCAAAAAGCCAAATGTGACTCCTTCTCTTCTGAGACCTGTAGTGCGCCAGCAGAGCACTTTTTCACCCCCATATGGGGTGTTTTCTGAATCGGGAGAAATTGGGCTTCAAATTTTGGGGGGTATTTTCTGCTATTACACTTTTTAAAAATGTAAAAATTTTTGGGAAATCAAGCATTTTAGGTAAAAAAAAAAAAAGATTTTTTTACATATGAAAAAGTCGTGAAACACCTGTGGGGTATTAACCCCTTAAGGACCAAGGACGTACCGGTACGTCCTTGGTCCTGCTCTTCTGATATAACGCGGGGTTACACAGTAACCCCGCGTCATATCATGGCGGGCCCGGCATCATAGTGAAGCCGGGACCCGCCTCTAATAGCGCGCAGCGCCGATCGCGGCGCCGCGCGCTATTAACCCTTTAGCCGCGCGCTCAGAGCTGAGCCGCGCGGCTAAAAGTGAAAGTGAAAGTTCCCGGCTAGCTCAGTCGGGCTGTTCGGGATAGCCGCGGCTAATCGCGGCATCCCGAACAGCTGACAGGACAGCGGGAGGGCCCCTACCTGCCTCCTCGCTGTCCGATCGACGAATGACTGCTCAGTGCCTGAGATCCAGGCATGAGCAGTCATCCGGCAGAATCGTTGATCACTGGTTTCTTATGAGAAACCAGTGATCAACATAGAAGATCAGTGTGTGCAGTGTTATAGGTCCCTATGGGACCTATAACACTGCAAAAAAAAAGTGAAAAAAAAAAGTGAATAAAGATCATTTAACTCCTCCCCTATTAAAAGTTCGAATCACCCCACTTTTCCAATAAAAAAAAAAACACAGTGTAAATAAAAATAAACATATGTGGTATCACCGCGTGCGGAAATGTCCGAATTATAAAAATATATCATTAATTAAACCGCTCGGTCAATGGCGTGCGCGCAAAAAAATTCCAAAGTCCAAAATAGTGCATTTTTGGTCACTTTTTATATCATTTAAAAAGGAATAAAAAGTGATCAATAAGTCCAATCAATGCAAAAATGGTACCATTAAAAACTTCAGATCACGGCGCAAAAAATGAGCGCTCATACCGCCCCATACACGGAAAAATAAAAAAGTTATAGGGGTCAGAAGATGACAATTTTAAACGTATTCATTTTCCTGCATGTAGTTATGATTTTTTCCAGAAGTCCGACAAAATCAAACCTATATAAGTAGGGTATCATTTTAATCGTATGGACCTACAGAATAAATATCAGGTGCCATTTTTACCGAAAAATGTACTACGCAGAAACGGAAGCCCCCAAAAGTTACAAAAGTTTTTTTTTTTTTCAATTTTGTCGCACAATGATTTTTTTCCCGCTTCACCATAGATTTTTGGGCAAAGTGACTGACGTCATTACAAAGTAGAATTGGTGGCGCAAAAAATAAGCCATCATATGGATTTTTAGGTGTAAATTTGAAAGAGTTATGATTTTTTAAAGGCAAGGAGCAAAAAACGAAAATGCAAAAACGGAAAAACCTTCGGTCCTTAAGGGGTTAAGGTTTACTTTACCCCTTGTTAAGTTCCCTGAGGGGTCTAGTTTCCAAAATGGTATGCCATGTGTGTTTTTTTGCTGTCCTGGCACCATAGGGGCTTCCTAAAGGTGACATGCCCCCCAAAAACCATTTGTCGCTCCTTCCCTTCTGAGCCCTCTACTGCGCCCGCTGAACAATTAACATAGACATATGAGGTATGTGCTTACTCTAGAGAAATTGGGTTTCAAATACAAGTAAAAATTTTCTCCTTTTTACCCCTTGCAAAAATTCAAAAATTGGGTCTACAAGAACATGCGAGTGTAAAAAATGAAGATTTTGAATTTTCTCCTTCACTTTGCTGCTATTCCTGTGAAACACCTAAAGGGTTAATACACTTACTGAATGTCATTTTGACTACTTTGGGGGTGTAGTTTTTATAATGGGGTCTTTTATGGGGCATTTCTAATATGAAGACCCTTCAAATCCACTTAAAAACTGAACTGGTCCCTGAAAAATAGTGAGTTTGAAAATTTTGTGAAAAATTTCAAAATTGCTGCTGAACTTTGAAGCCCTCTGGAGTCCTCCAAAAGTAAAAACTCATAAATTTTATGATGCAAACATAAAGTAGACATATTGTATATGTGAACCCAAAAAAAAATTATTTTGAATATACATTTTCCTTACAAGCAGAGAGCTTCAAAGTTAGAAAAATGCTAAATTTTCATTTTTTTCATCAAATTTTGGGATTTTTCACCAAGAAAGGATGCAAGTTACCATAAAATTTTACCACTAAGTTAAAGTAGAATATGTCACGAAAAAACTATCTCGGAATCAGAATGATAACTAAAAGCATTCCAGAGTTATTAATGTTTAAAGTGACAGTGGTCAGAATTGCAAAAAACGCTCCGGTCCTTAAGGTGAAAAAGGGCTCGGTCCTTAAGGGGTTAATGGGTTAAAGGGGCATCACATGCTTGAAACAATCTTATATTTCCACCATTTTGAAAGGGTGCCAATAATTTAGTCCAGACCATTTTTAGAGTTTGGTGTGACATTATGTTCAATTTGCTTTTTTTCCCCTCTCTATTTGGTTTAGTCTCAATACACACAATAAACATGTGTAGAGCAAAACATGTGTTACTGCAATCCTTTTCTGTGAGAAATACTTAACTTTCTTGAAAAATTTCAGGGGTGCCAACATTTACGGCCATGACTGTAACTACAGGAGGCAGCTATTTTGGGACCTGAAGGAGAACAGTTGACTGGTCACAAGTTGGGGAAAACTATGCTAGCCAAAAGACGATGAAACAGACCAATAATGAAGGTCAATGGTAGGGTGCGATCATACTGCACTATTTCTGTTATAGGGAGTTTAATTTTGCTGTATGCAAGAACGTATAAAACTACACTATTGTGTATGCGACACAGTATATATTACAATCACTTTATTATTATTATTATTTTAATTTTTTTACGAGGTAGCATACAGCAGCACCCATTAACATATACAGTACCTTTTCCTATACAGT
Organism: Hyla sarda; assembly: GCF_029499605.1. Taxonomy (NCBI): domain Eukaryota; kingdom Metazoa; phylum Chordata; class Amphibia; order Anura; family Hylidae; genus Hyla; species Hyla sarda. Next base: position 40,468,685 of record NC_079189.1, on the reverse strand, counting down.
GAGCCCTCAACTTTCAATGGCCTCACATGCAATAGTTTCAACATACAATGGTCTTTTCTGGACCATTGTAACCAGGCTCAACATACAATGCTAGAGACAGTCCAGATCTACAAAACGTGTCAATGGCCGGAAGATCTGACCAATTGGAATGGGCATTCACTGGTAAAACCCCTGTATTACTGAAGTGTCTGCACTGACTGGTGTCTGGTAGCGCCCCCTACAGTACAGGGAGGTATTACATGTTCTGTAATATTAACCTATGCCACAGTTAGCTCCTTTGGACACCAGATAACGGCGGTTCCATAACTTTTTTTTTTTTTTAGGACATTGCGTGTACTGTACAGGACCCTGAAGAAGCTTCTGTCCTCTACATAGACAGTGATTACAGCTCCCAGCAGATCTTTCTTACTTTTATATGTAAGGATTTGCTTTATCTCTATTAGTTATCTACTTATTTTTGTTTAATCCTCACTTTTTCCTATTTTTGGATGACATTATGGGGCTTCAGAGCCAATTACCAGGTTTCCATAGAGTTCAGGTCTCAACATACAATGGTTTCAACATACAATGGTCGTCCTGGAACCGATTAATATTGTAACTTGAGGGACCACTGTATAGCACATACATTAACCAGACGCCAATAATGCGGCTTGAAAATACAGGCACACAATGAAGTTAAAATTAGGGTTTTTTGTTTTTTTCTCAAAATGTGTAGTTTGAAAGTACATAGAAAAGTGGTTCAGTACAATTTGCCGCCATAAGAAATAACAGCCGCAATTACAAACTCCAACCGTAAAACGAAAAAAAAAAAAAAATTATATTATATATTATATTAATATATATAATAAAAATAATAATAAATAATAATAATATGGAAACACCAGTAAAAAACAAATTTGTTTAAAAAAAATGTCTCTCTCTCTTACGGCTAAAAATACAAGCAGAAATACACTGTGTGAACATAGCCTTGTTCAATGGTGAAGAATCAAAAAAGATCAGGAATAAATACATTAGAAAACGCCATCTACTGTTCACAGAAAACATTACACCACCCACAACGAGAAGCTTTTGGCGCCATCTAGTGTGCAGATTATAAACAACAGGTATTAGCAGCTACCTTGAGGAGGTGTTAGCGAAGTTTTATCCAGAACAATGGGGGAGATTTAGCAAAACCTGCCCAGAGGAAGAGTTTCCAAGTTGACCATAGAAACCAATCAGATGGCTTCTTTCACTTTTAAAAAGGCCTCTGAAAAATAAGAGAAGCCTTCTGGTTGGTTGCTATGGGCAACTCAGCAACTGATCCTCTGGGTAGGTTTTGATAAATCTCCCCCAGTGCCTCCAGCTGTTGCAAAACTACTACTCCCAGCATGCCCGGACAGCCAAAGGCTGTCCGGGCATGCTGGGAGTTGTAGTTTTGCAACAGCTGGAGGCACCCTGGTTGGGAAACACTGCCCGAAAGCTCCTGTAATAAGCCATTTTGCAGCTTCTCTAGTGGTCTCACACAATGGGATATGTAGTATGCATGCTGGGAGTTGTAGTTTTGAAACAGCTGGCATCATTACCATTTGGAAGACAATCCCATAGACATAAGCAAGAGGTGAGCAAGAACCCGAGACCGACGGTATGATATCTTACCACACTTTCTTCAGCCTTCTTATCAGGTACAGCTTGTTCCTCGGCCATCACCGCCAGTAAATTCTGTATGGTGGCCACATCTTTAAGGACGGCCTGCAGATTTACCGTCTGCCCGTTGGTGAACATCCGGTCTCCTAACCGATTGATAGGCCGGAAACTGTGGAAACAGAAAAGTTAGACGGCAATCCACGGCAACATCGTCATTCACCGTAGACAACCTGTTCTGCCCGCGCACATTTTCAAATCAGTTTTTTAATGCTCTGGATTTGTGGCTTATGTTTTCTTCCTCCTCACCTTCTAAGACTCATTACTATTGTATTATTATTATTATTATTATTATTCTACTGACAGGCAGTATTCACATCACATTTGGGGCATATAGCAGCTGGAAAAAAGAATTTGAAAAGCGGTTGCCACCGTATCCATGCACCATACCCATTTATATGTGCCAGACGGAGTCGGCAAGTAAATCCAGTCTGTTCATTTTCGGATCAGCATCCGTTTATCTGCCGGACTGAAAAGTGCAGAAGAATGCGGTTTTTGGTAGGTAAAAAAAATAAAATAAGCGGATCGGAGTCACTAGCTGACGCGGTCCAGCTTACTAAAATGAAGAGGGGGTATGGCACAGGATTTCAAATTCAACCACTGGATCTGGCTGCTGCATGCCTTAAAGGGTAGCTCCCACCATTTCCCCCCCCCCCCCCTTCTGTCCCTGCCTATTGCCCATCTCTCCCTAACCCCCTCCCTGCTTTAATTAATTTTTTTTACTATATAAAAAATGCCTTTTTGTCTGCCTGGTAGTGTGCTCACTACCAGGCAGACATCACTGATGCCTGCTGGAGGGGCCGACTTCCACCCTTAGTTCATCTGTACAGGGTGCCTCCTGCTGTCTCACCACTACAATTCCCAGCATGCCCTGACATCTATTGGCTGTCAGGGCATGCTGGGAGTTGTGGTGAAACAGCTGGAGGCACCCTGTGCAGCCCCCCCCCCCCCCCACAACAATAAACTTGTCATGGCTGCGGCAGCGGTAACAACCACCTTCTCCCAAGACACCCAATACACCCCCCCCTGGTGCCCTAAGTGCTGCATCCAGCAGCAGCGCCGCATATATGCCGGGAGGCCGGTGAGGCCAGGCAGCCAATGCGGTCTCAGCGCTCGCTCCCCCGTCTGATTGACAGGCAGGGAGCGAGTACAGGCTGAATGAATAAGGACCGATGCCTGGCCGGTATCGGTCCGAATTAATGTGTGACGTCACGCCAGCCTGCATTCGGCCACTAGGGAGACACCTAGTGGCCGGCTTTCAAATGTAAAATAAACGAATTTAATGAAAAGAAAAAAAAATAATAGATCTATATTAGAGATATGTTGTAGTACATGAGTGCTACAACATATCAAAAAAATTTTGGGTGACAGTGCCCATTTAAATGTGGTATGAATGCAGCCTTATATTGGGGCATATTTTATGCGGGAAATGTTTATCTTTTCACTGGAACACATTGTAACCCTATAATGTAGTGTGCGCAATTGTGGGGCAATACTTTTTCCATAGTTTAACAAAAATCAGCAAAAAATAAATTTACAAATATGCAATTTTGTTGTATTTTTGTGTTTACGCCATTAAAATATCAGTTGTGAGATTTTAATAGTTGTAACAGCCGCCTCATAGATACTGTGCACCAAACACACACATGCCCGCAATATATAAATGCCACTGCTCAAACCCCAATAAAAACTTCCCCCCCATAGAGTAAAAAGGGAGGGTAGAAGACAGACACAGACACAGACACAGACACAGACACACAGAGACAGACACACAGAGACAGACACACAGAGACAGACACAGAGACAGACACAGAGACAGAGACAGAGACAGAGACAGAGACAGAGACAGAGACAGAGACAGACACAGACACAGAGACAGACACAGAGACAGAGACAGAGACAGACACAGAGACAGACACAGAGACAGACACAGAGACAGACACAGAGACAGACACAGAGACAGACACAGAGACAGACACAGAGACAGACACAGAGACAGACACAGAGACAGACACAGAGACAGAGACAGAGACAGAGACAGACACAGAGACAGAGACAGACACAGAGACAGACACAGAGACAGACACAGAGACAGAGACAGAGACAGAGACAGAGACAGAGACAGACACAGAGACAGACACAGAGACAGACACAGAGACAGACACAGAGACAGACACAGAGACAGACACAGAGACAGACACAGAGACAGACACAGAGACAGACACAGAGACAGACACAGAGACAGACACAGAGACAGACACAGAGACAGACACAGAGACAGACACAGAGACAGACACAGAGACAGACACAGAGACAGACACAGAGACAGACACAGAGACAGACACAGAGACAGACACAGAGACAGACACAGAGACAGACACAGAGACAGACACAGAGACAGACACAGAGACAGACACAGAGACAGACACAGAGACAGACACAGAGACAGACACAGAGACAGACACAGAGACAGACACAGAGACAGACACAGAGACAGACACAGAGACAGACACAGAGACAGACACAGAGACAGACACAGAGACAGACACAGAGACAGACACAGAGACAGACACAGAGACAGACACAGAGACAGACACAGAGACAGACACAGAGACAGACACAGAGACAGACACAGAGACAGACACAGAGACAGACACAGAGACAGACACAGAGACAGACACAGAGACAGACACAGAGACAGACACAGAGACAGACACAGAGACAGACACAGAGACAGACACAGAGACAGACACAGAGACAGACACAGAGACAGACACAGAGACAGACACAGAGACAGACACAGAGACAGACACAGAGACAGACACAGAGACAGACACAGAGACAGACACAGAGACAGACACAGAGACAGACACAGAGACAGACACAGAGACAGACACAGAGACAGACACAGAGACAGACACAGAGACAATCTGTGTGACATGAAGGATTCTAGGGCAAAAGGGAACTCTTGCCCCAGGGAACTCTTGCCTCAGAAATAATTTCGTCTAGCCACTTGAAGAGACGAGAGCCCAAAAACTGAAGCTCGGTAAGAAAACGCATAGAGTCGGTGTTGGCATTCCACGCCTTGAGCCACATGGAGCGTTGGAGAGCAACAAGGTTGCCCGAGGCAAAGGCAGCACAGCGGGCTGACTCCAGAGATGCTGAGCAAAAGGTATTCACCGGCATTGGAGAGTTGCTGCGCCAAATCCACCAGGGGATGAGCCGGCCAGAATATCCTGGCGCACCAGGGGACCGCAAGCACACCCTGGGGTTCTGGGAGTGGGTAAAGTAGACCAGGAGTGGGGGCACGGGGACCGGGAATGGACTCTGGGAGACCGGTCGCAGAGGCGCCTGGAGGAGAGGTAGCAGGAGCGGCGGCGGGCGGGAGGACAAGCTGAGGATGGGTGGGCAGGGGAACCCACAGTAGCCTCCCTAGGAGGAGGGCTCAAAGAGAACCGCTCGAAGGCAGAGGTCACCTCCTGGAAGACCCTGGCCAAGTTGGATATCGACTGGGAGAACGGAAACCCACAGCGGAGTGGGTTCAGACACCACACGTTCCAGCGGACCATCCTGAGCGGTAGCCAAGGGAGCACAATGCCGCAAGACCGTACAGGCAGGACAGGAGGGCTCAGTAGAGCCACCTGGCATTTTGGTTCTGCAGCCCGAACAGGAATAATAAGTGATCAGGGCAGGGGCCGCTTGCCGAGAAGGGGGAGGGTCGGGTCTAGGGTCGGACAAGTAAGTCAGACAAGTAAGTCAGACAGCCCAGACAGACAAGGAGCAAGCTCACCTAGATTTGTGTCCCAATCAAAGCAGACTCTGAGGGATGCAGCCAGCGCAGACAGCAGCATGTCCTGTGACCCGGGGAAGCAGACTTCTGAGGGAGGCAGCTGGAGCAAAACAGAGAGTTTGTGTGCTGTGGAGAGACAGTTGGAGCAGGCAACACATGTGTGGAGCCGGCAAACGAGTAGAGAAGAGAGGGGGAGGGCCCCAAGAAATGTCACCGCCCTGGGAGTGGTTAAAACCACTGTCTCAAAGGGTAAGGGAAAGAGGGGGAGGGGAAATGACAAGGAGAGGCTAAAGCCCTGACCCCTGGAGCGCACGCTGACCAGCCATAGGATAGCTCCGGGCACTGCCGAAAAGTGGGCGGAACCAATCGGAGGAGCAGGCGAAGGCCGTGGGCTTAATTTATGCTGGCCAAAGCCCCCTCCGAAATACTGTAAGAGTTGCCAGCCGCGAGCACAGAATAGAGGAGACTGCTGGTGCAGTCAGCTGAAGCCGGCCGCGGTCCCCAGCGCAGAAAGCTGCCCTGCGACAGACTCAAGGCTTGTCGCAACAGATGCCGTGCCGGAGCTGAGGGGGGGGGGGGGGGAGAGAGGCTGCTGGTAAGCAGAGCCGCCACAACACCCCCGCAGCCCAAAATAGACAGGGGGGCATGCAGGAAAAAGTGCAGAGGGGGGGGGGGGGAGGGAGTCCGAACTATTAAAATATAAGGTTAGCTAAACCACACGGTCGATGGCGTACACGTTAAAAGATACCAAAGTCCAAAATTGTGCCTTTTTGGTCACTTCATATACCATAAAAATATTAAATAAAAAGTGATAAAAAAAGTCCCATCAAAACAAAAATGGTGCCGATAAATACTACAGACAATGGCACTTAATCTTTATCCTGTAGTTCCATACGGATAAAATGGGCCCTCATATAGCCCCGTAAGTGGGGGAAAAAAATGATAGGGGTCAGAAGATGCCAATTTTAACCACACTAATTTTGGTGCATGTAGTTTCAATTTTTTTTTAAGTATTAAAATAAACTAAAACCTACAGGATACAGGATAAAGATTAAGTGTCATTTTTACAGAAAAGTGCACTGCGTAGAAACGGGAGCCCCTAAAAGCTACAAAATGGTGTGTTTTTTTTATTTCACCGCAGATTATATTATAAAGAAAGTGATGTCATTACAAAGTACAATTGGTAACAAAAAAAAAAAAAAGCCCCTATATGGGTCTGTAAGTGCAAAATTGAAAGAGTTAGGATTTTAAGGAGGGAAGGAGAAAAAAACAAAAATGCAAAAACAAAAGTTTGCTGGAGTCCTTAACCCCTTAACGACGCAGGACATAAATGTACGTCTTGGTGAGCTGGTACTTAACGCATCAGGACGTAAATTTACGTCCTATGCATAACCGCGAGCATCGGATCGTAATGCGCGGCAGGTCCCGGCTGCTTATAGCAGCCAGGGACCCGCCCATAATGGCGCATATTTGCAATCGCGCGGATGTCCACCATTAACCCCTCAGATACTGTGATCAATACAGATCACGGCATCTGCAGCATTGCGGTACTTTGAATGGATGATCGGATCGTCAGCAACGCAGCTGCGGTGATCCGATCATCCAGCATAGCAGCCGGAGGTCCCCTCACCTGCCTCCGCTGCCTTCCACGGGTCTTCTGCTCTGGTCTGCGATCGAGCAGAAGATCACCGATAATACTGATCAGTGCTATGTCCTATGCATAGCACTGAACAGTATTAGCAAACGAATGATTGCTATAAATATTCCCCTATGGGGACATAAAAAGTGTAAAAATAAAAGTAAAAAAAAAGTAAACAAAAAGTCAAAGAAATTTGAAAACCCCCCAATAAAAACGTAAATTGTCCCATTTTCTCTATTTCACCCCCCAAAAAATTGTAAAAAAAATATATACACATATATATATATATATATATATATATATATATATATATATATATATATACACATATATATACATATTTTGTATCGCCGTGTGCGTAAATATCCCAACTATTAAAATGAAATGTTAACGATACCGTACGGTGAATGGCGTGAACGTAAAAAAAAAAAATCCAAAATAGCTGCTTTTTTATAACATTTTATTTAAAAAAAAATTTAAAAAAATGTTAAAAGTTTTATATAAGCAAATATGGTATCAATAAAAAGTACAGATCACGGCGCAAAAAATGAGCCCTCATTCCGCCGCTTATACGGAAAAATGGAAAAGTTATAGGTCTACAAAATAGGGGGATTTTAAATACGTACTAATTTGGTTAAACAGTCTGTGATTTTTAAGCGCAACAGTAATAGAAAAGTATGTTAACACGGGTATCATTTTAATTGTATTGACCCAAAGAATAAAGAACACATGTCATTTTAACTACCGTATTTATCGGGGTATACCACGCACCGGCCTATAACACGCACCCTCATTTTAACAAGGATATTTGGGTAAAAAAAGTTTTTTACCCAAATATCCTTGGTAAAATGAGGGTGCGTGTGGGTGCATGCGTATACCCCGATACACTGTTTCTGACCCCGCAGAAGCCCCCAGGAAAGGCCGTCGCTGCCCGCTTCTCTCCCCCTGCCTTTCCTGGGGTCTAGAGCCCTGCTGCCGCCGCTTCTCTCTCACTGGCTATCGGCGCCGCTTCTCTCCCCCTGGCTATTGGTGTCAGGGGGAGAGAAAAGGCGCCAGCAATGGGGCAGGGGCACTGATAGCCAGGGGGAGAGAACGGGCAGCGGCGCCGATAGCCAGCGGGAGAGAAGGGCCGGCAGCAGGGCTCTAGACCCCAGGACAAGCAGGGGCAGAGAATCGGGCAGCGACGGCAGGTCTCTGCACCTGCAAAGCCACTGCAGTTCATTGATTTTAAGCGCCCGCTTTAAATCATTGAACTGCAGCAGCTTATCGGCGTATAACACGCAGATAGACTTTAGGCTAAAAATTTTAGCCTAAAAAGTGCGTGTTATACGCCGATAAATACAGGATTTTAACTGTAAATTGTGAAAACGAAACCTTCAAAAAGAAAACCGCAATTTAGCAAATTTTGGATTTTCCCCACACAAATAGTATTGTTTTGGTTGCGCCATACATTTTATGGTAAAGTGAGTGATGGCATTACAACAGACAACTGGTCGCACAAAAAACAAGCCCTCATACTAGTCGTCTGTGGATGAAAATATAAAAAAAAAAAAAAAAAGTTATGATTTTTTGAAGGCGAGGAGGAAAAAACGAAAACGTAAAAATAAAATTGTCCTTAAGGCCCAAATAGGCTGAGTCCTTAAGGGGTTAAGGTGAAAATGAGTCCCTAAAGGGGTTTAAGGGGTACTCCACTGCCCCAGCGTGCAGAACATTTTGTTCCGAATGCTTGGAGCAGGCGGCGGGGGTGGTGATGTCACTGCCATGCCCCACGCGTAACGTCACACCACGCCCCCTAAATGCAAATCTATGAGAGGGGGTGTGACGGCCGCCACCCCCCCCATTATAAACAAACGTCAGGTGCTGTGCAGAGATCGCAGGGGTCCCAGCTGCGGTACCCCTACGATTAGACATCTTACCCCCTATATCCTTTGTATAGGGGATAAGATGTCTTATGGCAGAGTACCCCTTTAAAAATATTTTTCCAGTCACCATTCTTATGCAATATGGGGAGGAAGAAAAGTGTAAAATAGCTCAGAGTCTTGCAACAGGCTTAAAAACAAAATCAAAATTTCACAGTAACTGACTACAGATCATCGAAATGTGAAAACTTAATTCTCATGGTCGAGAAATGCTGAAAATTAAATTTCCATGGGGAAATCAGCAAAGCAGGACGTCCCCAATTTCTCCTGCTAACTTGGGTTTCAATAAAAAGTCAGTAAGTAAAGAAGAATAATAAAATACCGTGATGGAGGAACCACCACAAGATCAAGGAAGAACATGTCTGGGGAGAGGTCGTTTTCCCTCATCAAGCCAAAGAACAGGTACTGTAGGAAAAAACCTGGAAACAAAGAATAAAGGAGCAATTGCAAGAGAGAATTTAAAATGTAAATTACTATTAATTTATTCATTAATTTAAAAAAAAACACATTACAAGTCTATTTTCCAGTCTCAAAAAAAAATAAAAAAATAAAAATAATAATAATAATATATATATTATATATATATTTAATAACAATAATAAATATCGACAAAAAAATCCTTGATACATATTTAAAAAAATAAATGTATATTTCATTATTTTTGTATTACTAGAGATGAGCGAACTTACAGTAAATTCGATTTGTCACAAACTTCTCGGCTCGGCAGTTGATGACTTATCCTGCGTAAAGTAGTTCAGCTTTCAGGTGCTCCCGTGGGCTGGAAAAGGTGGATACAGTCCTAGGAGACTCTTTCCTAGGACTGTATCCACCTTTTCCAGCCCACCGGAGCACCGGAAAGCTGAACTAATTTATGCAGGAAAAGTCAGCAACCGCCGAGCCGAGAAGTTCGTGACGAATCGAATTTACTGTAAGTTCGCTCATCTCTAATTATTACTTCACTAATCTTTTAAATGGGCACTGTCACTCTAAAAACATTTCACAAAAATGTCTTTTAGGGTCCAAGTACCTGGAACCTGACCGATCGCTTGAACTGGCTGGGAGAAGAGCCAAGCTAGACAGCCTTACAATGCTTGTCTATGGGATTGTATTGGTCAGCCGCACCTTTCTCCCCGCTCTAACAATTGGGTCTCTGGGACACATCAAAAGATTGTTAAAGTGACAGGTACACTTTTAAAGGGGTTATCCAGAAAAAAAGTTTTTATTAATCATCTGGCTCGAGAAAGTTAAACAGATTTGTAAATTACTTCTATTTAAAAATCTTAATCCTTTCAGTACTTATGAGCTTCTGAAGTTAAGGTTGTTCTTTTCTGGCAACAGTGCGCTCTGATGACACGTGTCTCGGGAACCGCCCAGTTTAGAAGAGGTTTGTTATGGGGATTTGCTTCTAAACTGGGCGGTTCCCGAGACACGTGTCATCAGAGAGCACTTAGACAGAAAAGAACACTCTTAACTTCAGAAGCTCATAAGTACTGAAAGGATTAAGATTTTTTAATAGAAGTAATTTACAAATTTGTTTAACTTTCTGGAGCCAGTTGATTTCTAAAAACAAGTTTTTTTTTCTGGATAACCCCTTTAAGCCTTTGACAGTAGGCAGTGCATGACCGTAGTCTACAGCAGTGTTTCCCCAACCAGTGTACCTCCAGCTGTTGAAAAACTACAACTCTCACCATGTCCGGACAGCCTTTGGCTGTCCGGGCATGCTGGGAGTTGTAGTTTTTGCAACAGCTGGAGACACTCTTTGGAAAACAGTGGTCTAATTATTAGCAGAAATTGGAATGTCCTGACCAACAAACCACTATAAATAGTTACATAACAGAGAATAAGGCATTCTAGATCACATCAATGTGGGCAGAGCATCCAAAGAGTGCAAAGTGCTATTGCAGCATGATTTTCTAATACACAATGTGCAAATCTATCAGGGAATTCACAGAATTCAATATACAAAATAACCCCCCACACACACACACACACACACACACACACACACACACACACACTGTGCAAGTGTTAGCAAGTAAACTGATCCTATTCATCCATATAGTGATCAATAGGGTGTTGCGCTGTAACCCCTAGATCTGGAATACATTATTCTCTGTAAATTAAAGGGGGTACTCCGGCGCCAAGACATCTTATCCCCTATCCAAAGCCCTCACACCGCCCCGTGTACGGAAAAATTTTAAGGTTATAGGTGGTCAAAATAGGGCAATTTCAAAACATACTAATTTTGTTAGAATAGTTTGAGATTTTTTTTTTTTTTTTTTTAAAGCGATACAATTACAGTCATGGCCGTAAATGTTGGCACCCCTGAAATTTTTCTAGAAAATGATGTATTTCTCACAGAAAAGGATTGCAGTAACACGTTTTGCTTTACACATGTTTATTCCCTTTGTGTGTATTGGAACTAAACCAAAAAAAAAGGAAAAAAAAAGAAAATTGGACATAATGTCACCAAATTCCTAAAATGGGCTGGACAAAATTATTGGCACCCTTAACTTGATATTTGGTTGCACACCCTTTGGAAGAAATAACTGAACTCCTATAACCATCAATAAGCTTCTTACACCTCTCAGCCGGAATGTTGGACCACTCTTCCTTTGTAAACTGCTCCAGGTCTCTTATTGGAAGGCGCCTTTTCTCAACAGCAATTATAAGATCTCTCCACAGGTGTTCAATGGGATTTAGATCTGGACTCATTGCTGCCACTTCAGAACTCTCCAGCGCTTTGTTACCATCCATTTCCGGGGGATTTTTGAAGTATGTTTGAGGTCACTGTCCTGCTGGAAGACCCAAGATCTTGGATGCAAACCCAGATTTCTGACATTGAGCTGTACAGTGCCACCCAAAATCCATTGGTAATCCTCAGATTTCATGATGCTTTCACACATTCAAGGCACCCAGTGCCAGAGGCAGCAAAACAACCCAAAACATCATTGAACCTCCACCATATTTCACTGTAGGTACTGTGTTCTTTTCTTTGTAGGTCTCATTCCATTTTCGGTAAACAGTAGAATGATGTGCTTTACCAAAAAGCTCTATCTTGGTCTCATCTGTCCACAAGACATTTTCCCAGAAGGATTTTGGCTTACTCAAGTTCATTTTGGCAAAATGTAGTCTTGCATTTTTATGTCTGTGTCAGCAGTGGGGTCCTCCTGGGTCTCCTGCCATAGCGTTTCATTTCATTTAAATGTCGACAGTTCGCGAGGAAACTGATGCTCCCTGAGCCAGCAGGACAGCTTGAATATCTTTGGAACTTGTTTGGGGCTGCTTATCCACCATCCATACTATCCTGTGTCATCAATTTTTCTCTTCCGTCCACGCCCAGGGAGATTAGCTACAGTGCCATGGGTTGCAAACTTCTTGATAATGTTGTGCACTGTGGACAAAGACAAATCTAGATCTCTGGAGATGGACTTGTAACCTTGAGATTGTTGATATTTTTCCACAATTTTTGTTCTCAGGTCCTCAGACAGTTCTATTCTCCTCTTTCTGTCGTCCATACTTAGTGTGGCACACACAGACACACAATGCAATGACTAAGTGAACCTCTCTCCTTTTTATCTGCTTTCAGGTGTGATTTTTATATTGCCCACACCTGTTACTTGCCCCAGGTGAGTTTAAAGGAGCATCAAATGCTTGAAACAATCTTATTTTTCCACAATTTTGAAAGCGTGCCAAATATTTTGTACAGCCCATTTTTGGAGTTTGGTGACATTATGTCCAATTAGCTTTTTCTCCTCCCTTTGTGTGTAATGGAACTAAACCAAAAAAAGGGAAGAGTCAACAAGCCTGTGGGGATGTAATGGGAATTTGGTCATATACACTTTTGGCCATGTTGTGTGTCCATTAAATACAGTAGAGGTAACAAAGTATAGGCCTAGCATTACCCTCGTTTTCCCAGAGAGCCTCCATGTGTTCCTTTGTAGTGCTAGGAGTCAGGTATCCTCGTTCGGCGGCCTCTGCGGTCACCGTTGCTGAAAAATAAAAGACGCACAATGTGAAAAACACATACACAAGGTTGAGAAGTGAAGCAGAAAAAAAAAGTTAAAATAAAATGTAGAAACATCATATACTTTTATAGTCAACAAAAAGTCAAATGTCAAGAAAACTTAGGCCGAATGTCACCTGACAAAAGTTTAAAGTGTTACTGAAAATAGCAAAACGTTTGGTTTAGTCAGGGTCTCCATTAGAGATGAGCGAACTTACAGTAAATTCGATTCGTCACGAACTTCTCGGCTCGGCAGTTGATTACTTTTCCTGCATAAATTAGTTCAGCTTTCCAGTGCTCCGGTGGGCTGGAATAGGTGGATACATTCCTAGGAAAGAGTCTCCTAGGACTGTATCCACCTTTTCCAGCCCACGGGAGCACCTGAAAGCTGAACTAATTTATGTAGGAAAAGTCATCAACTGCCGAGCCGAGAAGTTCGTGACGAATCGAATTTACTGTAAGTTCGATCATCTTTAGTCTCCATGCTAAGATCATCACCAATTGCTAGGATCAGTGTTTCCCATCCAGGGTGCCTCCAGCTGTTTCAAAACTACAACTCCCAGCATGTCCGGACAGCCTTCGGCTGTCCGGGCATGCTGTGAGTTGTAGTTTTGTAACAGCTGGAGGCACCCTGGATGGGAAACACTGATCTAAAACGTAGCCATATAAAGTGTGCAAAACTGTGCTTCACACCCCCAGCAAGGCATTCATTGCAGGATAGTCTATGGAGCCTGTCACTTACAACACAAGAGATTGCGTGCTGAGCAGGAGAGTGAATCGTGCACATCATACGTCAATAACTAAGAAAAAAAATCGGTGGGGGACTCAGCACATCAGATGGCTTATTTCATTTTTGATAAGGCCTCTGCACAATGAAAGAAGCGATCAGACTGGTTCCAATGGGCAACTCAGCAACTATTCCTCTAGAGGAGGTTTATCAAAACCTGCACAGAGACCCTAAACAATGGAAACTTTTTGTTTAAATTGCATTAAAGGGGTTATCCAGGAAAAAACTTTTTTTTATATATATATATATATATATATATATATATATATATATATATATATATATATATCTCAACTGGCTCCAGAAAGTTTAACGGATTTGTAAATTACTTCTATTGAAAAATCTTAATCCTTTCAGTACTTATGAGCTGCTGAAGTTGAGTTGTTCCTTTCTGTCTAAGTCCTCTCTGATGACACGTGTCTCGGGAACCGCCCAGTTTAGAAGCAAATCCCCATAGCAAACCTATTCTGCTCTGTGCAGTTCCCAAGACAAGCAGAGATGTCAGCAGAGAGCACTGTTGTTCGACAGAAAACAACAACTCAACTTCAGCAGCTGATAATTATTGAAAGGATTAAGATTTTTTAATAGAAGTAATTTACAAATCTGTTTAACTTTCTGGAGCCAGTTGATATAAAAAAAAAATTAAAAAAATAAAGTTTTTTCCTGGATAACCCCTTTAATGCTTGGAATTAAAATAAAACGGAGACTGAGCTGCAGTAGCAGACACAGCCACAACAGATTTATGGTGCTGTGCTAGGATAAACAATAGGCTGGAGTACCCTTTCTTCATGCTAGGAAATAAACCCACTTCTGGTCAAAGCTAGATGTGTCCTGGAAAACCTAAGACTGGTTTCAGATATGCGTAATATATACACATTTTTGCATCTTTAATAGAGACCCAAAATGAAAGAATCCTAGATACCTGCAATGCTTTCAGTCCCGGTCATGTAACCCATACTAAAAAGCATTTCAGGCGATTTATAAACGAATCGCAGCCAAGTCTGCGAGATCGCACCCTCAAAAGGGGTATAAAAGAAAATTATGCTTCTAGTATCCAGTCTAGGCAAATGACTCCGAATACAAATATTTTACCTGCATAGAATACAGTGAACTACCAGAACAGGAGAGAGAGGTATGTGCTGCAGAGTTAAAGGGGTACTCCGGTGGAAACCTTTTTTTTTTTTTCTTTTTTAAAATCAACTGGTGCTAGAAAGTTAAACAGATTTGTAAGTTACGTCTGTTAAAAAAATCTTAATCCTTCCAGTACTTTGTAGTATTCAGCAGCTAATGAGGAAATTCTTTTTTTGGAACACAGAGCTCTCTGCTGACATCACGAGCACAGTGCTCTCTGCTGACATCTCTGTCCATTTTAAGAACTGTCCAGAGTAAGAGAAAATCCCCATAGCAAACATATACTGTTCTGGACAGTTCCTAAAATGGACAGAGATGTCAGCAGAGAGCACTGTGCTCGTGATGTCAGCAGAGAGCACTGTGTTCCAAAAAGAAAATAATTTCCTCTGTAGTATTCAGCAGCTAAAAAGTACTGGAAGGATTAAAAAAAGTTTATAGTAGAAGTCATTTACAAATCTGTTTAACTTTCTGGCACCAGTTGATTTAAAAAAAAAAAAACAATAAAATAAAATAAAATAAAAAAGGTTTTCCACCGGAGTACCCCTTTAAGCTCCAAAACAGATAGAAATAAAGCAAACCCTCAGCTGTGAGAAGTATTTTGGGATGTTCACATGGCAGACATTCCACAGCAGCAGAGTTCAATTGATTTCAATGGGATGCTGCTGCACTGTTCACATGGCAGAATTTCCACACCAGATGTTTCGGACGCGGAAATTCAGGTTCCAGCATCCGCAGAAAGATTAGCCATGTCTATTCTTTCTGTGGAGTCCGCAGGGAAATGCATTGCTGTCTATGAGTGCATTTCCGGGCAATCCTAGCGCCGGCATATTCTGCTGCCGCTCCGCTGTGTGGACATTCCACCGTGTGAACATAGCCTTAGGGCTGAAAAGGTTTTTAACTCCTGATCGCAAACAAGAATGGCCCTCACAGCAAGTAAGTGACTTAAAGGACAACTGCAGCGGCATTACACTTATCCCCTGTCCACCACATGGTGAGCACTAAGGCGCCAAGCGTCGACCTAGAGGTCGACGGTGACGCCCCGTCTCCTCCCTGTCCCCATACAGTTCTATGGGGGATGCACGAATTCTGCCTCCCCGCCTCTCCCATAGAGATGTATGGAGGAGGCGTGCTGACCGCAACGTCATGCTGCGGCTGGCGCGGCCCCGTACAGGAGATCACAGGGGGTCCCAGCAGTCGGACCCCCCGCGATCAAACACTTATCCCCTATCTTGAGGATAGGGGATAAGTGTTTGTAACGCTGCAGATGTCCTTTAATTCTTCCGGTACATCGTAGATAAAACAGTAATGGCACTCCAACTAAGAAGCAGAGCCAACTCACTTGCTGGAATTTTAATCCCCTCGCTGACCACATTCTTAGTGTCGCTCATGATGATGGTCAGCTTGCTGTTGTGTTCTTTTCGTACTTGGGAGCGAGGTGCCCTGAAGATAAAAAATAAAATAAAAATTACTCTCACCGGTAATAGTTTTTTGTTGGGCCCACAACGGCACCCATGGAGAGACCGCCTCCTCATCCGCAGGACAGGAATCAGGAACCCAAATTGAATATAAGGATGGAACCGACCCCTTCTTCCCAGTTCTTCAGAAAGTATCAAGGAGCCAAACTAACGATTATTCTAACCACATAATCGCTCTTATATGAAAAGACTATACTAAGCAATAGAGGAAACTATCATGTATCAGAAAATACAGCTAACTATTCATGAAAGATATCTTTTTATATCCTTTTATAACTTTTTATTTTTGTGTTAAACTATATACAGGGTGGGTATTTGTGGGTGCCATTGTGGGCTCTACGAAAAACAATTATCGCCCACAACAGCACCCATGGAGAGTAGATTAGACTAGACTATTTAGGGGGGGGGGGGGACCACAGCCTGAAGAACCTTTTCTACCAAAAGAAAGATCCTCGTCCCTCATAAGGTACTCCACTGCTCAGCTTTTGGAACAAACTGTTCAGAACGCTGGAGCCGGCAGCTTGTGACAGCATAGCCACGCCCCTCATGATGTCACGCCCGCCCCCTCAATGCAAGTCTATGGGAGGGGGCGTGACAGCCGTCACGCCCCCTCCCATAGACTTGCATTGAGGGGGCGGGCGTGACATCATGAGGGGCGTGGCTATGCTGTCACGAGCTGCCGGCTCCAGCGTTCTGAACAGTTTGTTCCAAAAGCTGAGCAGTGGAGTACCTTATGAGGGACGAGGATCTTTCTTTTGGTAGAAAAGGTTCTTCAGGCTGTGGTTCCCCCCCACACCCCACCTAAAGAGAGGGATCTTTTTACCGGGGTTGGAATTACCAGCAGGTTGTCTTAAGAGCTCTCCGACGTGTCTCATAGGAAAAAAATGTGCTCCTGGAGCTTCCTGGTATGATACTGGGCCCACTGGACTGCAGGGAGGCAAAAGGTGAGGACACCCAGGACCGACATAGCTTATGCAGATCTGGACTCCCTGAATTAAAAGAGCTACTCTGTCTTGAATCAGGGCTATCTAGGCTTGGGGGAAAAAGGCAATCTGGCGCCATGAATCCAGACCTATCCCTAAAAACGTACATATTTGAGATGGGATAAGGTGAGAATTTTCTAGATTGACCTCCATTTCACAAGAACAGCTTGCACTATCTGAACGTGCTTTAACAGGCGCTCCCTTGAGGAGTCTGCATGCTCATTTCTTCTCTAATCAGATCCTGCATACTTCTAGTGAAAGCTGGAGACACATCTTCAACAATTTTCTTAACACAGGAATCACAATGGGACCCCACATGCGTCCTATCAAACTTTCTTTTGTACAAAACATTCTCTACTCTTCCCTTTAACTTTCTTAGGAAGCTCCTTAACCTAAAAATAGAACCAAAATTCAGCAAGCTCAAACCATAGAAGGGAAAGATGGGACATAGTCCCCCTACCCCACCGTTAGGTATCGTCTCGGGTGAAAAGCTCCATTCTGTCTCTGACAGGAGCTCAGCCTCCTCCTATACACCATAGGAGGTATCTGGACTGGCTGGGCACCTCCCTTGAATGATCCCCACACTTAAATCAGCCACCCTTCCTGGAAGAAAGTCATCTGACCTCCCCTCTCCTGCCACTTCCGGCTTCCCCCTTCTAGTCACATGCTTTTAAATTGTATGTGTGCACGCGCATGCACTCCCACCCGCAGCGCGGCCGACAGGGGGAATGGAGTTAGTGAACACAGCACCAGTAAAAGAATGTCAAGGCCCTAATCTACTCCGGCCACCACAGCAAACCGAAAGGAACCCGGGCCCACCGAAATCCAGGCGCGAGAGGAACCGGGAAGAGTGCGCGATGCACAGGCTGGGAGAGGCTGCACCAGGCTTACGGATAGGCCTCCCGATGGAGGACTTAAGCCGCTGAGGTACCCTGTAGGTTCAGACATGACCAGGGCCCCCACAGTCCCCATCTTCACTCAATGGAGATCCCATCCCATTCCTCCGCAGGACAGGAAACAGAGCTGGGAAGAAGGGGCCTTCTCCATCCTTATATGCAAATTCAGTTACAGTTCCCTGTCCTGCGGATGTGAAGGCGGTCTCTCCATAGGTGCCGTTGTGAGCGATCATGAAAAATAGCTGTAAGCCCTGAATATAAGAAATAAAAGAGCTCCACCTCACAATGTAAAATGAATAAATACATCAGGGAACTGCTACATAAAGAGAAATGTAGCTGCTTCATCTTACAGACAATTTGGGTTCCATTCCTACACTCAAAAGGGGTCATCATTACCGATAGACTCATTTCAGAATATTTTGTACTTAAAATCATAACAAAAGGAAAAGGGAACATTTCTGCCGATCTGGTGGTCTAGATTGGGATTGGGATGAATGCCTGGCTCCCTGGTGGTCTAAAGTAGTGATGGGGGTCAATGCCTGCCTCCCGGATGGTCCAGAGTACTAAGAGGATGAATGTTTGCTTCCCTAATGGCCTAGGGTAATTACGTGGGTGAACCGCCGGACTCCATTGGTGGTCTAGGGTAGTGATTTGGGGGAATGCCTGCCTGCCTACCTGGTGGTGTAGGTACTGAGAGGCGTAAATGCCTGCCTCTCAGGGGGTGCAGAGTACTAAGAGGAATGAATTCCTACCACCCTGGTGGTCTAGAGTAGTGATAGGGGTGAACGCCTGCCTCTCTGGTGGACTAGGCTAATGATTTGGGTAAATGCCTGGCTCCCTAGTGGTCCTGCGTACTAAGGAGGGTGAATGCCTGCCTTCCTGGTGGTGTAGGGTACCGATGGGGGTAAATACGTGACTCCCAGGTGGTCTAAGTTACCAAGGGTAGTGAAGAGGGCAAATGTCTTCCTCCCTGGTGGTCTGAGGTAGTGGTGGTAGGATAAGAGGGGGCTAAGTTGAATGCCAAGCACACGCAGCCTGCTGGTTTTGCACCCCTCATCTGGGGTAATAAATGACCCCTTCCCTGGTGTTCTAAGATAATCCTTAACAGCTACTTCCATGGTGGTCCCAAGCAGTGGAGAGGATTAGTGCCCATTGTCCTGTCTAGGGTACGGGATAATATCACATTCCCTAGTGCACCAGGCCCACACTGCCCATAGAGATAAAGGCAAACCCCAATACTCTTATACTCCACAAGTAGAGCACACAAAAATACACATCCCCATACGGTCTCCTTCATAACTCACTTGCAATTTGGACATTTCCTAGATTTCGTCTGTTCCCGCCAAAATTCCCTTAAAAGTTTGTTCCTGATCAAACACAGACTCTTCACCTGAGAAAAAGAAGAAGTCACAGATGGAAATCAATCAAGACAGTACTAAAAAGCGTCACTCCCTGGACGGCACAGACAAGCGGAGTGCTCCTGTCTGCGGTTACTTACACAGGATATGTCCTTCTTCGGATAGGATTTAACAACTTTTTTGGTGTAGGCTTCTAATTCTTCCTGGATTTCGTTCCCTGAGGCTGCAGGATTGTCATCTAGAAACTGGTAGGGAGGAAGAGGACAGAACAGAGTTTAAATTGCCAAATCCACAAAAAGACATCTTACATGTAGTTATAGCAGTGGTCTCCAAACTGTGGCCCTCCAGGTGTTCCAAAACTACAACACCCAGCATGCCCGGACAGCCGTTGGCTGTCCGGGCATGCTGGGAGTTGTAGTTTTGCAACACCTGGAGGTCAACAGTTTAGAGACTTCGTTCCTATAGGTCCACTCACCCGGTTAAGAACGCTCTCCACCTCGTACACCTCATGTACAGCCCCCCTGTCTAGGAGCTTCATCTGGTGGATCAGCAGATGTATGGTGGAACGAGAACACGTCAGCAGGTGGCAATGGATGCAGGAGCCTTGCACAAGGAGATACAGTTTCTATAGAAAGAAAGGAGATGTTATTACTAGGGATCGACCGATTATCGGATTGGCCGATATTCATGATAATGGCGACAATGCCGATAATGGCGACAATGTGTCCAGCACAGCTCCCCACGGCAAAACAAGGCGTGCACACTAGGCGCACGAATCGCGGGACTTCAGTCCCGGCCCTGAAGCAGTGCTGGATCCGGGGGGGGCGCAACGGTGCAATTTTCACGTCAAATTTGCTAATAGGCTATGGCTGTCATGCGACACTGGAGCCCCGACCAAAGACATCGGGTGCTGTACACCCGAGGCAGGGCAGGAGGATCAGTGTGGGAATGGAGGCGGAGGTAAGTTAAAGGGGTATTCCAGGAAAAAAAAATTTTTATATATCAACTGGCTCCAGAAA
Source organism: Hyla sarda (assembly GCF_029499605.1). Lineage (NCBI taxonomy): Eukaryota > Metazoa > Chordata > Amphibia > Anura > Hylidae > Hyla > Hyla sarda. The sequence continues at coordinate 40,448,002 of NC_079189.1, read as the reverse complement.
GTTAAACAGATTTGTAAATGACTTCTATTAAAAAATCTAAACTTCAGAAGCTCATAAGTACTGAAAGGATTAAGGTTGTTCTTTTCTGTCTGAGAGTTCTCTGATGACACGTGTCTCGGGAACCGCCCAGTTTAGAAGAGGTTTGCTATGGGGATTTGCTGCTAAACTGGGCGGTTCCCAAGACACGTGTCATCAGAGAGGACTTAGACAGAAAAGAACAACCTTATCTTCAGAAGCTCATAAGTACTGAAAGGATTTAGATTTTTTAATAGAAGAAATTTACAAATCTGTTTCACTTTCTGGAGCCAGTTGATATATAAAAAAAAAAAAAAGTTTTATCCTGGATAACCCCTTTAAACAGGGGACACTAATGACTGTGATAGACAGGAAGAGATGAGGGGACAGCAATACCAGACACACTGAGGGCGGAGAGGAGGGGACACCAATTATTGACACGAGGAGAGATGATGGGACAGTAATGGCTGATCATATAACGTCGCGTAATGTCACATGACATGCGGCATCCTAGATTCATAAATTTGTCAAGCTCTACATTACAGGCAGGTGTAGCTCCTTACAGCAGGCCACCATTATGTCACACTGGGGTACATGTCCCATAGCATGGAAAAAGTCATTTACAAAAAGGTGAAAATTGGCACAAGTGATACCTACATCAAACAGCAGGGGATTATAGATGGTCAGAGGCAGCTCAATGTAGCCAAGATGTCCGGGGCAACGAGTGAAATCCTGAGCACAGGTGGCGCACACTTCTTTATTGTCTGGGGGCCCTAGGGCCAGGTCATACAGGCCATTGGCCATAGGATTGCCCGCAGCATCCAGGTACTGGGGATTGGTAATGGCTTTGACACTCAGCATCCTAAAACAGAAACAGACCCTGGTAACCATTCCGACAGGAATCAGCAGCAAAAGTTACATCTTACTAAGGCTTTCCTGAGACAGCTTTGTTTGCACCATTTTTAATAAGTCTGCTTTATGTCAATGGATATAAACATTCACAGGACAGTCCCAGCAGAATAGTGAGTACAGCTCTGGAGTATAATACAGGATATAACTCAGGATCAGTACAGGATAAGTAATGTAATGTATGTACACAGTGACCTCCCCAGCAGAATAGTGATTACAGCTCAGGAGTATAATACAGAATATAACTTAGGATCAGTACAGGATAAGTAATGTAATGTATGTACACAGTGACCTCACCAGCAGAATAGTGAGTACAGCTCTGGAGTATAATACAGGATATAACTCAGGATCAGTACAGGATAAGTAATGTAATGTATGTACACAGTGACTCCTCCAGCAGAATAGTGAGTGCAGCTCTGGAGTATAATACAGGATATAACTCAGGATCAGTACAGGATAAGTAATGTAATGTATGTACACAGTGACCTCACCAGCAGAATAGTGAGTACAGCTCTGGAGTATAATACAGGATATAACTCAGGATCAGTACAGGATAAGTAATGTAATGTATGTACACAGTGACCTCACCAGCAGAATAGTGAGTACAGCTCTGGAGTATAATACAGGATATAACTCAGGATCAGTACAGGATAAGTAATGTAATGTATGTACACAGTGACCCCACCAGCAGAATAGTGAGTACAGCTCTGGAGTATAATACAGGACATAACTCAGGATCAGTACAGGATAAGTAATGTAATGTATGTACACAGTGACCCCACCAGCAGAATAGTGAGTACAGCTCTGGAGTATAATACAGGATATAACTCAGGATTAGTACAGGATAAGTAATGTAATGTAGGTACACAGTGACCCCACCAGCAGAATAGTGAGTACAGCTCTAGAGTATAATACAGGATATAACTCAAGATCAGTACAGGATAAGTAATGTAATGTATGTACACAGTGACTCCTCCAGCAGAATAGTGAGTACAGCACTGGAGTATAATACAGGATATAACTCAGGATCAGTACAGGATAAGTAATGTAATGTATGTACACAGTGACCTCACCAGCAGAATAGTGAGTACAGCTCTGGAGTATAATACAGGATATAACTCAGGATCAGTACAGGATAAGTAATGTAATGTATGTACACAGTGACCTCACCAGCAGAATAGTGAGTACAGCTCTGGGGTATAATATGGGATCAGTACAGGATAAGTAATGTATGTACACAGTGACCCCACCAGCAGAATAGTGGGTGCAGCTCTGCAGTATAATACAGGATATAACTCAGGATCAGTACAGGATAAGTAATGTAATGTATGTACACAGTGACCACACCAGCAGAATAGTGAGTACAGCTCTGGAGTATAATACAGGATATAACTCAGGATCAGTACAGGATAAGTAATGTAATGTATATACACAGTGACCTCACCAGCAGAATAGTGAGTACAGCTCTGGAGTATAATACAGGATATAACTCAGGATCAGTACAGGATAAGTAATGTAATGTATGTACACAGTGACCTCACCAGCAGAATAGTGAGTACAGCTCTGGAGTATAATACAGGATATAACTCAGGATCAGTACAGGATAAGTAATGTAATGTATGCACACAGTGACCACACCAGCAGAACAGCGAGTACAGCTCTGGAGTATAATACAGGACATAACTCAGGATCAGTACAGGATAAGTAATGTAATGTATGTACACAGTGACCCCACCAGCAGAATAGTGAGTACAGCTCTGGAGTATAATATAGGATATAACTCAGGATCAGTACAGGATAAGTAATGTAATGTATGTACACAGTGACCCCACCAGCAGAATAGTGAGTACAGCTCTGGTGTATAATACAGGATATAACTCAAGATCAGTACAGGATAAGTAATGTAATGTATGTACACAGTGATCTCACCAGCAGAATAGTGAGTACAGCTCTGCATTATAATACAGGATATAACTCAGGATCAGTAATGTATGTACACAGTGACTCCTCCAGCAGAATAGTGAGTACAGCACTGGAGTATAATACAGGATATAACTCAGGATCAGTACAGGATAAGTAATGTAATGTATGTACACAGTGACCTCACCAGCAGAATAGTGAGTACAGCTCTGGAGTATAATACAGGATATAACTCAGGATCAGTACAGGATAAGTAATGTAATGTATGTACACAGTGACCTCACCAGCAGAATAGTGAGTACAGCTCTGGGGTATAATATGGGATCAGTACAGGATAAGTAATGTATATACACAGTGACCTCACCAGCAGAATAGTGAGTACAGCTCTAGGATATAATACAGGATAAGTAATGTATGTACACAGTGACCCCACCAGCAGAATAATGAGTACAGCTCTGGAGTATAATATGGGATCAGTACAGGATAAGTAATGTATGTACACAGTGACCCCACCAGCAGAATAGTGAGTACAGCTCCGGCGTATAATATGGGATCAGTACAGGATAAGTAATGTATGTTTTCTGTAGCCCATAATGTTATAGCAGATGTTGGGGGCAGTAAGTGACAGTTTTATAACCCCGAGCAGTACGAAACATGTATAAAACATAACAGCGCCGCCCGGTTACCTGATCTCCTCTGAGGAATAAAAGCCAAAAGTTATATCCTGCATACGCCGCCATGGCACGTCCCTGGAGAAGAGCATGGTGCTGAGTGCCAGCTCTCCGGCCAAAGCTGCCTTACTACTGCACACACGTGTAGGACCCGGAAGTGGAATATTCCACTCAACTAGGGGAGGAATTGGGCAATATCAACAGCACCTACTACAATTGGTTTGGCTGTATTAGTTTATCTGGGTATAACACATGCCTATCCCTGTGTTCTTTAACAGGAAAAAGCAGGGTTAAGAATGCTGCTTATACGTCTGACATAAGAATCACCCCCCTCCCCCCTTTTCTGGTTGGTACCGTCCAGGAGGCTCTGTCAAACATGGCGCTGTGCTGTGGGCCGCTGCGGGCTGCCTGTGCACGGACGGGTTCACTGCTCAGGTACAGGGGGGGCACCTTAGGGTGATGATTGTGTTTGGGGAGCAAAGGGTAGTAATAATGTATGAGTTGTTCGGATTAGACCATTCCGTTTGTAGGGGAGGTGTATGTGTTGTCCATCACCTCTATTAGAGGACATGACATCAGTTACCAGTGTGTCAGACTTGTGTCTATGGGACTTGTAGTCCCCAATATATGTAGAGTCATTACTATTATGGAATTATATGAATTTGGCAGGTTAGGTGTTTTTATTTACTTTCACAGAGCTGCCGGGACATTTTTACTTGCATTTTAGACGCTGCAATCAAATTTTATTGCGGTGTCTAAGGGGTTAAAGCCGGGCATCACCGTGATTGGTGATGTCCGGTGCATTGCCATAGAATGAGATTTGCCATAGAATGAGATGGTCCGCCTCCATCACATCCTATTGGCTCACTCTTGTCACGTGACATATTTAACCCCTTAAGGACACATGACGTACTGGAACGTCATGTGTCCACTCCCGATCTATAACGCGGGGCCACGGCGTGGCCCCGCGTCATAGCGGGTCGGGCCCGGCCTCTAACAACGGCCGGGACCCGTGGCTAATAGCGCGCGGCATTGATCGCTGTGCCGCGCGCTATTAACCCTTTAGACGCGGCGTTCAAAGTTGAACGCCGCGTCTAAAGTGAAACTGAAAGCATCCCGGCTAGCTCAGTGGGCTGTTCGGGATAGCCGCGGTGAAATCGCGGCATCCCGAACAGCTGACAGGACAGCGGGAGGGCCCCTACCTGCCTCCTCGCTGTCCGATCGCCGAATGACAGCTCAGTGCCTGAGATCCAGGCCTGAGCAGTCATCCGGCAGAATCGTTGATCACTGGTTTCTTATGAGAAACCAGTGATCAACATAGAAGATCAGTGTGTGCAGTGTTATAGGTCCCTATGGGACCTATAACACTGCAAAAAAAAAGTGAAAAAAAAAAGTGAATAAAGATCATTTAACTCCTCCCCTATTAAAAGTTTGAATCACCCCCCTTTTCCAATAAAAAAAAAACACAGTGTAAATAAAAATAAAAATAAACATATGTGGTATCACCGCGTGCGGAAATGTCCGAATTATAAAAATATATCATTAATTAAACCGCTCGGTCAATGGCGTGCGCGCAAAAAAATTCCAAAGTCCAAAATAGTGCATTTTTGGTCACTTTTTATATCATTTAAAAATGAATAAAAAGTGATCAATAAGTCCTATCAATGCAAAAATGGTACCGTTAAAAACTTCAGATCACGGCGCAAAAAATGAGCGCTCATACCGCCCCATACACGGAAAAATAAAAAAGTTATAGGGGTCAGAAGATGACAATTTTAAACGTATTAATTTTCCTGCATGTAGTTATGATTTTTTCCAGAAGTCCGACAAAATCAAACCTATATAAGTAGGGTATCATTTTAATCGTATGGACCTACAGAATACATATCAGGTGTCATTTTTACCGAAAAATGTACTACGTAGAAACGGAAGCCCCCAAAAGTTACAAAACAGCGTTTTTTTTTTCAATTTTGTCGCACAATGATTTTTTTTCCCGCTTCACCATAGATTTTTGGGCAAAATGACTGACGTCATTACAAAGTAGAATTGGTGGCGCAAAAAATAAGCCATCATATGGATTTTTAGGTGTAAATTTGAAAGAGTTATGATTTTTTAAAGGCAAGGAGCAAAAAACGAAAATGCAAAAACAGAAAAACCTCCGGTCCTTAAGGGGTTAAACGTCACGCATCCATGCGCACAGCAGTCTCAGTTTGGCTATCACAGGGAGAGGATCTCCTCTCCCTGTGATAGCTGAAGCTGCGCGGAGCTATCGGGATCCCGATGCCCGATGGCGCTGTCATCAGTGTGCGTCCCCGCGAGCACCCCACGCCCGCAGCTCTACTCCCCGTCCCCCGTAGCTCTACTCCCTGTCCCCCGTTAACGCTCAGGGAGCGATCCACAGCGCTATCGGGATCCCTATGCCCGATGGCGCTGTCATCAGTGTGCGTCCCCACGAGCGCCCCACGCCCGCAGTTCTACTCTCCGTCCCGTTAACGCTCAGGGAGCGGGGAACAGAAAGTAGAGCATCGGGCGCAGGTTAAGTTATTCGCGTAGTGCTGCGCATGCGCAGTACTACTTTACCTGCGCCCGATGCTCTACTTTCTGTTCCCCGCTGTGGATCAACAGTAAATGTATATGAGGCAGCCGTATGAGCTGCGTACATGTGTGAACTTCTGTTGAGCCACAGAGGCCATGAGAGCTCCGTACAGCTTCAGCTATCACAGAGGAGATCCTCTCCCTGTGATAGCCAAACTGAGACTGCCGTGCGCGTTGATGCGTGACGTTTAAATATGTCACGTGACAAGAGTGAGCCAATAGGATGTGATGGAGGCGGAGCATTTCATTGTATGGCAAATTTCATTCTACGGCAATGCACCGGCATTAGAGATGGGTCCTGGTGGCAGATAGCGGCCAGGACCACCCAGCTATGACCCGTGTCATAGAAGGGGAGTGGGACGCTGTCGTCCACAAGAGGTTAAAGGTTGAATTGCGGAAGGTAGAAATTATTCTCACGCCTACTGGTAGGTGATGTAGCTTTGTGCATGAAAAGTACCTTTGCGCACAAATTAGCGACTTTTGACAAAAGTCACTGCATGTTCAAAAAGAAAAAGTTCTACGGGTAGGCAAAAAGAGTGAAACTGTCTATATGAAAAGGCGCAGAAAAGTCTCAAAATATGCTGCTTGCGTCTGAACTGCGCCAAAACATAGACAAAAAAAATGCTCTAAAAGCAACGATAAATCTCCCCCCTGGTGTTTCATATTTCTCTGTTTGCTTTTTCCCAATAAAAAAAAAATAAGCCATGTGGTTCCTGTTTTTCCCAATCCTGTGGTTTATCAGATGTTGCTAAACTACAACTCCCATCATGCCCTGACAGCCGAAGGCTGTCAGGGCATGATGGGAGTTGTAGTTCTGCAACACCAGAAGAGTTGGGGGCACACTTATGTAGACCAGCAAAATGAAGGGGCGAGTTGGACAATGACGTGGACTTCTCATTGGACCCCCAATATTTCCGTCTGTCCTCAGCAGTTTTTTTTGGGCCATTTCTCTGTAGTAAACAAAACATTTTTCTATATGTTACAGGGTGAAACGCGTCATTTGACATCTCCTTTTCCCTTGTTCTCTATATCCTATTAAATTATATTTTTATTCTTACAGACAATGGCCACAGTCCGCAGCTGCCACAGCAGGTATTTGGGTGCTTATAATTTTGCCCCCTCACTGTATGTAGACAGATATGACCTCTTGGTACCGTAGTCCTGGGGGGTGATTTGGGGGCAACACCAAATATGGCTGCATACATATTATTGGTCCAAAGCAAATCCTCCAAGTCATTTGTGTGACAATGTGTTCTTTATCATTAGCTCTCCTTAGGCCGCTGGTAAATCCCTGCATGTCCGGCAACATACGCCATTTGTGGGCGCTGTCCTCCCCGCTCACTAGATCCGCACAGCGTGTTCTTCCTCAAGCAGGACACCCGCTAGCCCCTACCCACAGCGGCACTATTCTCAGCAGGTAAGTGGTGTCATCAAGGCCCCCAGCCTACATGTCAGCATTAGACTTAACCATTCCTGCCGCCACGTCATTTGAGAAAGTCTGGTTACTAGGGATACACTGCATAGTAACATCTGATACAGGGTTGTCAGACATCATCTCCCCAGTAACCAGAATGCTCACACTATGGTTTTTTCTGCCGTAGGAATCAGATTTGTGAAAAAAATAAACTTTTGGTGAAGAACCCTTTTGACAGGCATTAAAGGGGTAGTCCAGTGGTGAAAAACGTATCCCCTATCCTAAGGATAGGGGATAAGTTTGAGATCGCGGGGGGTCCGACCGCTGGGGCCCCCTGCGATCTCTCTGTACAGGGGCCAGGCTCTCCGGACAGATATCAGGTGTCAACCACGGCACGAAGCGGCGGCCGACACGCCCCTTCAATACATCGCTATGGCAGAGCCGGAGATTGCCGAAGGCAGCGCTCCGGCTCTGCCATAGAGCTGTATTGAGGGGGCGTGTCAGCCGCCGCTTCGTGCAGAGGTCGACACGCCCCCTTCCCGCGGGCTGTCAGAGTTCCGTACAGGAGATCTGAGGGGGGCCCCAGCGGTCTGACCCCCGCGATCTGCAACTTATCCCCTATCCTTAGGATAGGGGATAAGTTGTTCACCACTGGACTACTCCTTTAAGTGGTGAATTTTCTGCTTAAAGGGGTACTTCGGTGAAAAACTTTTTTCTTTAAATCAACTGGTGCCAGAAAGTTAAACAGATTTGTAAATTACTTCTATTAAAAAATCTTAATCCTTCCTGTACTTATTAGCTGCTGAATACTACAGTGGAAATTATTTTTCTGTTTGAAACACAGAGCTCTCTTCTGACATCATGAGCACAGTGCTCTCTGCTGACACCTCTGTCCATTTTAGGAACTGTCCAGACTAGAAGAAAATCCCCATAGCAAACATTTGCTGCTCTGGACAGTTCCTAAAATGGACAGAGATGTCAGCAGAGAGCACTGTGTTCATGATGTCAGCAGACAGCTCTGTGTTTCAAAAAGAAAATAATTTCCGCTGTAGTATTCAGCAGCTAATAAGTACTGGAAGGATTAAGATTTTTTTAATAGAAGTAATTTACAAATCTGTTTAATTTTCTGGCACCAGTTGATATAAAAAAAAAAAAAAAAAAAAAAAAAAGTTTTCCACCGGAGTACCCCTTTAAGTCACATTCATGTTATGCTTTTTAAACATTTCAGGCCCTTTTTTTTATCTAGAAATAAAAAAAAGTAGGACATATATGGGTGGTGTCTCAGTAAAACCTGTATGACCAAGACATATTTTGGTTCATAGCCCAGTACAGCATGTGTTTATTTAGTTTTTTTGTAATTTGATTTTTTTTTTTACTATACAGCGCAATGTAATAAATGTCTAAACACTCATTAAAATTTGCAGAATTATCTGGTTTTCCATATCTTTTGGATTGATGGCCTACCTTGAGAATACATTGCCACAATACCTAAATATATTTAATGTCTGCTTTATCTTTTGCCTCCTTAGTGTAACATCATTGCTCCCAAGTATCCTTCAACATCCTTCTAGGAAGATCACGTATGTAAGTGTTCGGAAAGGAAAGAGAAAGTCTGTGAGATCTGTAACCAAACGTTTTATGCGTCTGCACTGCGGGCTGTGGATCCGGAGAAAGGTATTTATGGGAAATGGAGCAAGTCGAGTTAATTTATATAATGGGGAAAGGGGCTATTTCACACTGTAGGGTATATTTGGGGGTCCTGTGCACTCTCGGGTATTGTGCTAGTGTCTGCACAGCTATGAGTTAAAGGGGTACTCCGCTGCTCAGCGTTTGGAACAAACTGTTCCGAATGCTCAAGCTTGTGATGTCATAGCCCCGCCTCCTCATGACGTCACGCCCCACACTCTCAATGCAAGTCTATGGGAGGGGGCGTGACGGCTGTCACACCCCCTCCCATAGACTTGCATTGAGGCGGCAGGATGTGATGGCATGAGGGGGCGGGGCTATGACGTCACGAGCTCCCGGCTCCAGCGTTCGCAACATTTTTTTTCCAAACGCTGAGCAGCGGAGTACCCCTTTAAAGCTAGTGGGAACTTACTTCTAGTCTAGTGTTGGAGATGAGAAAATAATGTACCGTATTTTTCGCCGTATAAGACGCACTTTTTCTTCCCCAAAACTGGGGGGGGGAAAGTCGGTGCGTCTTATACAGCAAATACACCCAACATCAACGGCCGGGACCCGCGGCTAATACAGGACATCACCGATCGCGGTAATGCCCTGTATTAACCCTTCAGACGCGGTGATCAAAGCTGACCGCCGCGTCTGAAGGGAATGTGACGCTAACCCGGCTGTTCAGTCGGGCTGTTCGGGACCGCCGCGATTTCACCGCGGCGGTCCTGAACAGCCCGACTGAATAGCCTGGTTAGTGCTTACAGGACACCGGGAGGGACCTTACCTGCCTCCTCGGTGTCTTCTCCGTTCAGGGATCCCCTGTATGGCCGGCGCTCTCCTTCCTCGTCGTCGCGTACGTGCGTCGGCGTGCGTAACGACGTGATGACGGCGACGGAGAGTGAGGATACCTGTCCGGCAGCAGAGACATTCAGCAGCAGGCCGGCAGCAGAGCGACGGAGACACGGCGACAGCGATGGAGCGACATCCAGGGCAGCGGTGACGGGTCCGGAGCGGTGGGGACACGTGACTATTACCTCCTATGCAGTGGTCTTCAATCTGCGGACCTCCAGATGTTTCAAAACTACAACTCCCAGCATGCCCGGACAGCCAACGGCTGTCCGGGCATGCTGGGAGTTGTAGTTTTGCAACATCTGGAGGTCCGCAGGTTGAAGACCACTATTGGGTTAAAAATCTTTAATTTTTTAGATTTTGCACCTAAAAATAGGGTGCGTCTTATACGCCGGTGCGTCCTATAGGGCGGTATGTAATACAGTATTGGGGGATTCTGAGTTACAAAATGAGAGTCTGATATCTCGGACCTTCATCTGTTATCTGCACTGTCTACAATAAGTAACTGTGGATGACCCAAATACACAGACAACCTTTTTATTTCGACTTGTTGTTGTAATGCTTCCTTTCAGTTGTGGTGGCGCTGCAGGAAAGTTGAACACTTGCTGCCAGGTTCCCACCATAGATTACAGCAGATCACTACTGATTTAAGATCTTTGTTCTTAAAAATAAGGGTCCAAATTGGACAAACTCTATCAAATGGTATAAAAAAAAATTGTGAATACTAAAATGTGCAAAAATAGCATTAAAATAAATAGTGTCTGACTATGATTTTAATCTACAGCAGTTTTTCCAACCTGTATGCCTTCAACTGTTGCAAAACTACAACTACCGGCATGCTCGGACAGACTTTGCCTGTCCGGGCATGCTGGGAGTTGTAGTTTTGCAACAGCTGGAGGCACACTAGTCGGGAAACGCTGGTCTGCGGTATGATAGCATTAAAGGGGTACTCCGGTGGAAAACTAATTTTTTTTTTATTTATTTTTTTTAAATCAACTGGTGCCAGAAAGTTAAACAGATTTGTAAATTACTTCTATAAAAAAAAAAATCTTAATCATTCCAGTACTTATCAGCTGTTATATGTTCCACAGGAAGTTCTTTTCTTTTTGATTTTCCTTTCTGTCTGACCACAGTGCTCTCTGCTGACACCTCTGTCCATTTCAGGAACTGTCCAGAGTAGAAGCAAATCCCCCATAGCAAACCTCTCCTGCTCTGGACAGTTCCTAAAATGGACAGAGGTGTCAACAGAGAGCACTGTGGTCAGACAGAGAAAGAAAAGAACTTCCTGTGGAGCATACAGCAGCTGATAAGTATTGGAAGAATTCAGATTTTTAAATAGAAGTAATTTACAAATCTGTTCAACTTTCCGTCACCAGTTGATTAAAAAAAAAAAAAAAATTTCCACCGGAGTACCCCTTTAAGTCAACAATCTACTTGATTGGACATGACATGGGAATGACTGTGTGCATATATAATGTTATTCCCATAAAAAGTATGTATGGCCCTTTTTAAAGAAATTATCCAGGAATAGAAAAAAACCTGAGCTAATTTCTTCCAAAAAACAGCACCCCACCTGTCCTCAGGTTGGTATTTCAACTTGGATCTATAAACTTCAGTGGAACTGAGCTGCAATACCACACGTAACCTAAGGACAGGGGTGGCACTGTTTGTTAAAGATATCAGCTCTGTATTTCTAATCCTAAAAAAAAAAAAGTTTAAAGAGGACCTGTGGGCAACCCCCTCAAAGATGTGATTACCATTATCATTAAAGGGGTACTCCAGGGAAGTAGATATATAAAGAAAGGTCCAAAGCCACCACACTTCTTGGATATGTTCCCTGTAAACTATCCTGGCTGATATGCATGGCTCCTGTGGCCTTTGTTGTCTTTTCTGACTGCTTGATATTCTTTGCCATCCTTTTCCCCCCTTGCCTACATCTCCCAGCAACCATTGCAGCTCTGCTCTGCAAGTCAGCTCACTGAAAGCAGCAGCCACCCTCCTGGTATAAGCGGCAGAGAAAGGTTCAATGTCTGATTGGCTGAGGCTGCACGCACCTCCCAATTTCCAGCCCTAATGAGAGCATGACTCTTCAGTGCAGGGCAAAAACCATATGGTCTGTGTTTCTCAGGAGGGTGGGGGCTGCTTTTAGAGAGAGACTTGGACAAAAGACAAGGTGGATGGCTTGATGATGTCATTCCCTCACTTCATGTATGTAAGTGACAGTCAAAGAAGGGGAACTGCTCTATAGAGCTAATTAATGATATTTAGACACTTAAATAGGTTGATGAGGGAAAGGATGGGTTATAGGTTTAGTTCCCTGAAGTAGCTTAGGGTGCCCTGGTCACACACAGTTTCTTGATAGGCCCTCCTATTCCCGAGATATGTGGTTTATCAGTTCATGGAATCAGTCAGATGGGTGGGGCCTCATTTTAATAATGAGTAGCTATCCTGTGATGGTCTGGATTATACAATCAGTGGAGTCACACTCCCTGACTATATAATCCAGCCCATCACCCCATATTCACTCCATTATTAAAATTAAGTTCCTGCCCATCTGACTGATTCCCCGAATTGTCAGAAAAAATGGCTGGGTGTATCAAGAAACTGTAAAAGGATATGTGATCAGGGTAGCCTAAGCTATTTAATGACAAATGTGGGGTGTAGGCCACAGGTACTTTTTACTATGTAAAGATGACTTCATTTTAATATCAATTTACAGGCTGGTTATAAAAAGAAGCTGTGGAAGAAGAAGGCTGCTAGGAAAAAGCGTCTCCGAGAAATAGTTTTCTGTAATAAAACCCAAAGCAAACTGCTGGACAAGATGACCTCACCGTTCTGGAAGAGGAGGAACTGGTACGTCAATGACCCCTACCAGAAATACCACGATCGCACCAACCTCAAAGTGTAGACCTCATCCCGTGCATTCTTTATCAACTGTAATAAAATGTATATGAGCTTTACCGTGTGCGAATTTATCAATTGTGTGTTTCACTATAGTATGAAAACAGTACCAGAAAAATAGGGATTTCATTTGCTTCAAGCGTATAGCTAACAAGAAGTTTATTGAAACAACATATCCACCTAATAACGCGTTTCAGGATTCCCCTTCATCAGAGCTTCTTACAACCTGATGATCTGATGAAGGGGAATCCCAAAACGCGTTATTAGATGGATAGTTTGTTTCGATAAATTTCTTGTTTGCTATACAATTGCAGCACGTTGATTTTAATATTTTCTGCTGCCTCATAGAGACAACCTGCAGCTCCATACGCTTGTGATGCTTCTTTAATGGTGAACAGTTGTATTTTTGATATTATAATTACTACTCTATCACTCCATACAAACTAAAACAATGCAACAAATAGTTGCTGAGCTAAATCAAAGCATAAACCCCAAATGAAAAACCACTACAAAGAGTACAAAAAATGAATCTATTTTTTTATTTGTTTTTTTAACGTATAAAGGAAAAGGTACAGCAATCATTGATCAAGGTACAACTTCACCAAAAATATCAGACAAAGGATTAACTAGACTACAAAACCATGCATAGATATCTCCTGGGCGTAAAACATCACTTTTATTACACTATTCTAAAAATCAGCACCAAGAAGTAAATACCAAAATTAGCAAAGCACACGTAAATCAGTATACCTCTGTAGATAGTGATCAGCAATATATTTAGGCGCTGTCAGGTAAGAGGATAGGGCCCGTTGCTTGTCTCCGTGGTGGCCCCAACCATGGTGACAGTCCCTCTCTTAGTCACTAGTGCAGGGACTAAAATAATTAACGTGGGAGGGGTGGGGAAAGTAAGATGACACCACAAGGTACTAATCCAGTAGCAACCTAATCGTGCCCCAATTCTAAGTGGTATTTAAATATAAAACCCATGTAAATACAGTTCATTGTGTAGGGGTGGTGCCTGGTTAGTGCAGTTTAGCTCCCATTGAAATAAATAGGAGTTTAGCTGCAGTAACCTGGCACCACCCCTGCACAATGAACAGCCATCTGCCTCTGGCCTCGTTCATTGTGTACAATATGAAGGAGATTTATCAAAACCTGTCCAGAGGAAAAGTTGACCAGTTGCCCATGGCAACCAATCAGATCGCTTCTTCTTTTTCAGAGGCCTTTTTTGAAATTAAAAAGGCAATCTGATTGGTTGCTATGGGCAATTGGTTCTGAAAGTGCTACTTTTGCCCACCTAGTCAGCAGTGTATAGGGTTAGGGCTTAAACTTTAGGGTAGGGGTAGTGTACAGTAAACCTTAAGGATATGTTCACATGGTGGAATGTTCGCACACAAGATATTAATGTGGACATTTCACTGATAGCGGAATTTGAGCTTTGTTCAGCCATTTAGTTTACATTGAAATCTGCAGCATAAAATCCTGTGCAGGATACTGTACGTGTGAATACACCCTTAACCACCTAAGGATACAGGGCGTACAGGTACACCCTGGCTTCATGGGACTTTAGGACCCAGGGTGTACCTGAACATCTGAAATCATTCAGCAGGCATCCCGTGACCACGCCTGGGGTGTCCTGAGAAGTCACACCGGCGATCCCCGGTGATTCAGGTCATACAGGTCGTGTATGACCCGGAATTAGGTGATCGGCGGTGTACTATACACCGCCATTCACCTCCTGTTGCTGGGAACAGGTGGTGATCACGTCACCTCCCCAGGAGTGCTGCTATTGGTCGCATGATCATCCGACCAATAGCAGCCAGCAGAGGAGGGGGTTAATGTCCCCTTAGCTCTGCCAGCCCACCAATCTCAGTCAGCAGGCAGAGCTGAAAGAAGTAGCCAGGGACCCCCCCCCCCCCCCACTCTGTGAAGATCTGTGCCCCTCTGGGCAGAGGTAGTGGCCTCCCGCCACCCTTAGTGCAGGGACAGATAAAGAGGAAAAGGTAGGTGAAGGTGTTGAATAAAAAAAAATCCAGACCTCCTAATAGGTCCACAAGTGTCCGCTACCCTTTTTTTTTTTTGGGCCGCAGCGTTTATAATGACACACCGTTATATAGTTTGCACCCAAGCACACTCATACACACTCTTTCCCCTCCCCCCTACAAAGTGAGGCCGGTCATAGATCACTTTGGGGCCAAAATTTTGGAGGCCTACGTACCGCTCAGGGACCTCTC
Organism: Hyla sarda; assembly: GCF_029499605.1. Classification (NCBI taxonomy): domain Eukaryota; kingdom Metazoa; phylum Chordata; class Amphibia; order Anura; family Hylidae; genus Hyla; species Hyla sarda. The sequence continues at coordinate 40,432,823 of NC_079189.1, read as the reverse complement.
TGTAGATGAGTCTCTTATCAGTTTTAAGGGGGGACTCATCTTCCGCCAGTATATTCCCTCGAAGCTGGTGCGGTATGACGTGAAGCTCTACAAACTTTGTGAAAGTTCCTCCGGGTACACTTACAAGTTTAGAGTGTATGAGGGACGAGATTCCCATATTGAACTCCCAGAATGTCCCCCAACTCTGGGTGTTAGCGGGAAAATCGTTTGGGACCTTGTGTACCCATTGCTGGATCAGGATTACCACGTGTACATGGACAACTTTTATACCAGCATCCCTCTCTTCACATCCCTTGCCGCCAGATCCACATCCACTTGTGGGACCGTGCGGAAGAACCAGAGAGGCCTCCCTCTAAATTTTCTGCAGTCACCTATGCCCAAGGGTGAGGAGTCCCGTGCCCTTACCCATGAAAACCTGTTGCTGGTCAGGTATAAGGATAAGAGGGATGTCCTTATGCTGACCACTATTTATGGTAACGGCAGCTCACCTGTCCCTGTGCGAGGTACCACAACACCGGTCCTCAAGCCCGATTCTATTCTGGACTACAATCGGTATATGGGGGGATTTAACTCTCTGATCAAATCCTCAAGCCATACAACGCCATGCGGAAAACATGTTTATGGTACAAAAAAGTTGGTGTCTATTTGGTAAAGTTTGCCATGTACAACTCTTGTGTACTGTCCCAGCATGCTAGTAACACATGGACATTCCTCCAGTTCCAAGAAGAAGTCTTAAAGGTCCTGATCTTTGCTGACCGGGAAAGAGCAGGCCGGACTTTCCAAGGAACTGGAGTTATAGGTGAGGTCCCCTACACTGGAAAGAAGGGACGATCCCAGAAAAAATGCAGAGTGTGTAACAGGAGGGGGATACGGAAGGACACCACCTATCAATGTGACACTTGTCCCCGATCATCCGGGCCTCTGCATTAAAAACTACTTCAAGGAGTATCACACTTCTATCCAGTACTACATTTTCCCTATTTATTTTAATTTCCCATAATTTGACCCCAATGTACCAAGTTCAGAGTACATTACAAATTTTAACCCCATAAACCACTTAATTGCCCATAAAACCTGAAAAATAAAAACCTGATAAGACCTCTGGGGGTATTTTTTCCAAAACTGGTCATGGGTCACTGAGTCACTATCATCGGGGGGGGAAGGTATGTTGGCTCAAATGCGCAGCGCTCTCTTTCCACCTCAGCGGGGTGCGCATTTGAGGCAACAGGTTAGGGACGGCCACACACATCACATTCCCAGAATGATGATTCAGAGAATAGGGTTTGGGGTGGGCATATTTTTTACTTTTGGCTATGCTCTGGGACATCATTCTGGGATTATAATTGGCATATCGGTAGTAAAATTGTAATTTTCATTTTCCCCATAGTACACTTCATCCATTCCTGGAAAATAAATTTCAAGAACACCTGTCTGTTCCAAATGTCAAGTCCCCCTATACACCTTCCCCAGGGGGGTGTACTGTCTGTAATGGTGTCACATGTTATTTTTTGTTATTTTCCGCTGAATATATGTAACAGTCAGCTACTGATATTCCATAGGCCTCAAATGCAAACATTTCTCTATGACTCTTGAGCCCTGAAGTGCGCCCGCACAGCATGTTACGTCCACATATTGGGGAATTTCCATACAAAGAAGAAATGGGGTTACAAAATTTGGGGGGCATTTTCTCCTATTACTCTTTGTGCAAATGAAAAATTTGGAGTAACACCGGCATTTTTGTGAAAAAAAAACTATTTTGTCATTTCACTGCCCACTGTTCAAAACACCTGCGAGATGTAAATACTCACAGTACCCCTTGTTACGTTCCTTGAGGGGCATAGTTACCAAAAGGATGGCACTTGAGGGGGGGTCTTGTTGTTCTGGCAGAATGGTAGCTCTGTAAACGCTCAAGGACCCTGACCGCTTCCAGCTAAATTCTCCAAAAGCTGAATTGCACTCCTGCTCTTCTGAGACCTGGTGTGCTCCCGCAGAGCAGTTAACATCCAAATATAAGGGATATCCTTACTCCAAAAAAATGTATTTACAAATTGTGGGGGACATTTTCTCCTGTTACCACTTGTGAAAATGAAAAATTTGGGGTAACCCCAGCATTTTAGTGTAAAAATAAAATTTTTCCTTTTCACATCCCTCTTTAATGAACATTTATCAAACACCTGTTGGGTCACTGTACTGCTTGCACCCTGAGGGGTGTCATTTCCAAAATAGTGTGCCATGTGGGGGGGGGGGGGGGTGGGATGCTGTTCTGGCACAATAGGGGCTTCCTATATGCGATATGCCCCCCAAAAAACATTTCAGCAAAATTCACTCTCCAAAAGCCAAATGTGACTCCTTCTCTTCTGAAAAACTAACCAAGGAAAGGAAATATAGGGTCCTTCAACCACTGATACATATACCCTTGGAGATAAATTATAATAAATCAATCCACTTAAATCTACCAATGAGGCCACAAATATATACACAATGAGCTAAAATGTTTACTTTTATTAAAGGTCGCAATAAAAAGACATTGCCTCACAATAAAGTGCTCAGAAAGGTTGCATCATATATATATATATATATATATATATATATATATATATATATATATATATTACAAAGTGAAAGACAAAGAATCCAGGGTGGGGTATAGGATACAGGTGAATAACCTGACCTAACCGACCCTGCCTAGTCTAACCCCTTGCCCTGACTAAAATACGTGTGGACAGGGACAAGGGATATAAATGATGTACAAAACCAAGAATACCAAACATAGAAAAGTAGACAATAAAAAATGACACAATATGTCTAAACTCTTACTCCTTATAATCTACGCGTTTCACCCTAACTTGTAATTTGGGGTTCATCAGGGCTCGGAGGAGCAGTCAACATACCTTTGTATATACTGATCAATAAACAAGACACCACATATATAATTACAAAAATATCTAAATACCAAAGATAGTGAGGCACATATAATACATAAATAACACGTAATAGCTGCACGATGATGCTGAGTCAAAAATAGACACTGCAGATAAATTAGATGAATTCATCCACATAGGCCACAGATATAGGAATGAGAATCCTTGATTTTACTTTCAATAGATGTGGCAATATGTTCCTTGCCCAAATAGAAACTGTAAAGAATGAACAATAACAGAGGCTCATCAGTATCCTATAATAAACATGATGGAAAAAACATGGCTAGAGTATACAAAGCAACATATATACATGTGCATATAATACCTTCACATGGAGTTGTATGTACTCAAGATGACTGAGTGATGTACTATTAGGGTACACAATCCTGAATTACCGGTACTACTGGAGCCTAAAGAATAAACAAATAGGCAAACCCAAGTAAAGATACCATACATCTATTTATTATAGTGTCCATTAAGATGAAGAAAATAAAACAACCTTACCCTGGTTCAAATAGTCCACGGGTACCAAATAGGGTTAATAGCTGATATAGCACAGAAGTCAGACGTATTACAACACACTATAGACTCTGTAACAACAATAAATATAGATATCTACTTATGTCTATAGCATAAGATATAGTTCATATAGTCAACAATGTGCCAGCTAAATATATTATATGGACGGCAAAATATTACCCCCAAAATATAAGATACCAGAAACCAAACAATATCCAAATAAAGGATTAATGGTGTATAAAAGCCCAGAAGTCACTAAATAAAGATTTACATAAAATGTCATATAGGAAAACTGTGTGGGCATCCATTCGTAGTATAACATGCTTACCCTATTGGGAATCAAGCAACAGGTGACAGATAAAAAGACCAATGAAGTAGATTGCAGTTCCGCTTCCCTAATATGGAAACTCCCGAGAGATGATACACTCTGTGGAATAATATCCGGGAGGGGGAGTAATCAATATGTGCATAACTAGTATAAAGTATGAAAAGATACAAAAGTAAAGCTTCACTCACCCCGATCTCTGGTGTCCATTGTGTGGACTCAGCGTGCGGTGTACTAACTAAATGCCGCACATCAGTTTAAATAGCACTCAGGCCGGAAGCGGAAAATGCACTGAATAAAATACCGCGCATGTTCCATAGTGTTGGAACGCAAATGCGTCTCACCAAGTGTATAACAAAAACGAAAGCGAGGCTTGGATCTAATGCGTGTCAATCCGCGCATGTGCCATTAAATAAACCCGAATCAAGCCACAACAAAGAACTTATTCAAAACTACTGTAATGCACTGAATCAATTACTGCGCATGTTCCATAATATTGGAACGTGATATGCCTCACCAAGTATATAACCTGGATAATAACGAGGCTTGAATTTCATGCGTGTCATCCGCGCATACGCCATAAAATAGATGCGAATCAAACGAGAATAAGGAACATATTCAAAACTAATATATACATAACTATTGACTATATTGATCCCAGACCTAAAATCGGGCCCATGTGGAAATATAGATAGATACTAATAAGATAGAATACATATAACACACAAATTGAGTTAATGGCAACATGATGGCAGAGGGTGCTGTAACAGGTAAGTAAAGCACATGAATCCCAGAGGAAGGCAAAAAAGTTTTCTTTATTATCCTAGCTAATCCCAAGTAGAACATAAAAGACTGAATGTCCTAACTAATCCTAGTCAGGAGATCAAAACTGAATGAAATTAAATTAGATGAAAGGACAAAATGACAATAATTCATTGAGACCATGCGGGGTGACAGTTTTTAAACGATATATCCAACGTGTCTCAGCTTGTAATAGTCTCTTATCAAAGTCACCACCCCTGATGTCAGGTTTAAGAACTTCAATGACCTGAAAGACAATATTAAAGGGAGCATCCGCGTGGTATCTATGCATATGGAGTGATACTGGTTTATCCCTCTTATGTCTAATGTCACTGACATGTTCAAGAATCCTACGTCTTACCTCCCTTATAGTCTTCCCCACGTAGCCTAGGGGACAAGGACAAGTGGCCAAATAAATGACCTTGCTTGTTTTGCAGTTGGCATAATCGAAGCACCTAAAGTTATACTACGAATGGATGCCCACACAGTTTTCCTATATGACATTTTATGTAAATCTTTATTTAGTGACTTCTGGGCTTTTATACACCATTAATCCTTTATTTGGATATTGTTTGGTTTCTGGTATCTTATATTTTGGGGGTAATATTTTGCCGTCCATATAATATATTTAGCTGGCACATTGTTGACTATATGAACTATATCTTATGCTATAGACATAAGTAGATATCTATATTTATTGTTGTTACAGAGTCTATAGTGTGTTGTAATACGTCTGACTTCTGTGCTATATCAGCTATTAACCCTATTTGGTACCCGTGGACTATTTGAACCAGGGTAAGGTTGTTTTATTTTCTTCATCTTAATGGACACTATAATAAATAGATGTATGGTATCTTTACTTGGGTTTGCCTATTTGTTTATTCTTTAGGCTCCAGTAGTACCGGTAATTCAGGATTGTGTACCCCAATAGTACATCACTCAGTCATCTTGAGTACATACAACTCCATGTGAAGGTATTATATGCACATGTATATATGTTGCTCTGTATACTTTAGCCATGTTTTTTCCATCATGTTTATTATAGGATACTGATGAGCCTCTGTTATTGTTCATTCTTTACAGTTTCTATTTGGGCAAGGAACATATTGCCACATCTATTGAAAGTAAAATCAAGGATTCTCATTCCTATATCTGTGGCCTATGTGGATGAATTCATCTAATTTATCTGCAGTGTTTATTTTTGACTCAGCATCATCGTGCAGCTATTACGTGTTATTTATGTATTATATGTGCCTCACTATCTTTGGTATTTAGATATTTTTGTAATTATATATGTGGTGTCTTGTTTATTAATCAGTATATACAAAGGTATGTTGACTGCTCCTCCGAGCCCTGATGAACCCCAAATTACAAGTTAGGGTGAAACGCGTAGGTTATAAGGAGTAAGAGTTTAGACATATTGTGTCATTTTTTTATTGTCTACTTTTCTATGTTTGGTATTCTTGGTTTTGTACATCATTTATATCCCTTGTCCCTGTCCACACGTATTCTAGTCAGGGCAAGGGGTTAGACTAGGCAGGGTCGGTTAGGTCAGGTTATTCACCTGTATCCTATACCCCACCCTGGATTCTTTGTCTTTCACTTTGTAATATATATACATATATATATATATATATATATATATATATATATATATATATATATATGATGCAACCTTTCTGAGCACTTTATTGTGAGGCAATGTCTTTTTATTGCGACCTTTAATAAAAGTAAACATTTTAGCTCATTGTGTATAGAAAAAACTGCATTTTAGTGAAAAAAAAAAAAAAATTATTTACACATCCGACTTTACCAAAAAGTCTCCAAACACCTGTGGGGTGTTAAGGCTCACTGTACCCCTTGTTACATTCCTTGAGGGGTTTCCAAAATAGTATGCCATGCATTTTTTTTTCTGTTCTGGCACTATAGGGGCTTCCTAAATGCAGCATGCCCCCCAAAAAACAATTTCAGTAAAATTCTCTCTCCAAAAGCCAAATGTGACTCCTTCTCTTCTGAGTATTGTAGTGCGCCCGCAGAGCACATGACGTCCACATATAGGGTATTTCCATACTCAGAAAAAATGGGGTTACAAATTTTGGGGGGGCATTTTGGGGGGACATTTTCTCCTATTACCTCCTAAGGTAAATTTGGGGGAAAAAAACATCATTTATTATTATTTTTTTTTTCATTTACACATCCGACTTTACCAAAAAGTCGTCAAACACCTATGGGGTATTAAGGCTCACTAGACCCCTTGTTAAGTTCCTTGAGGGGTGTAGTTTCCAAAATAGTATGCCATGTGGGGGTTGTTTTTTTTTCTTTTTTTTTTTTCGCTGTTATGGCACCATAGGGGCTTCCTAAATATGACATATGACAGTACAGCGACTTTTCAACCAATTGCGCCAAAATGTATGACTTTTTACAAATGTGGTTCACAGCCAGTTTTATAAGCCAGGTCTGGGCTGGTGTAGATTTTCAACAAATTGAGGGCTTTGTGACAAATTGTGCGACAAATCACACATGATAAATTCATGACCACTGCAAAACGTAACCAGACTATAACAGAGCGACACAGTTTTAGAAAAAGCTTTTACAGCTTTGTAGTTTTTCTAACACCTGGAGGCAAACCTGGTTGGGAAACACTGACTTGAGTCAACGTCCAGACTGGATAACTCGGCAGACCACACTATTGAGTCTGCTGAAAACAGCACAAATGTGTGGATGAAGCATGTCTGTAAGTAAAGATATGAGAAAAATACATATACAGTAGAGATACCTGTAGTGATCACAGTGTATTAAAGGGGTACTCCGGTGCTTAGACATCTTATCCTCTATCCAAAGGATAGGGGATAAGATGCCTGATCGGGGGAGTCCCGCCGCTGGGAACCCCCGGGATCTTGCACGCGGCACCCCGTTTGTAATCAGTCCCCGGAGCGTGTTCCGCTCCGGGGACTGATTACAAACGGGGTGCCGCGTGCAAGACTCCCGCGATCAGGCATCTTATCCCCTATCCTTTGGATAGAGGATAAGATGTCTAAGCACCGGAGAACCCCTTTAAGGGTTAATGGCACTAATAGTGGCGGGTCCCTGGCTGCTTAGAACAGCCAAGGCCCACGGTTTATGAATCGAGCAGTGCACTCTGCTGACATCTCTGTCCATTTTAGGAACTGCCCAGGGCAGCATATGTTTGCTGAGGGGATTTTCTCCTACTCTGGACAGTTCTTAAAATGGACAGAGATGTCAGCAGGGAGCACTGTGCTCGTGATGTCAGCAGAGAGCTCTGTGTTCCAAAAAGAAAATAACTTCCTCTGTAGTATTCAGCAGCTAATAAGTACTGGAAGGATTAAGATTTTTTTAATAGAAGTAATTTACAAACCGGTTATCTTTCTGGGACCAGTTGATTTTTCTTTTTTAAAGTTTTCCTCCGGAGTACCCCTTTCATTTCTATAGCCGAACGGAGTAATCTAGTAATTCCCTTCAGGTGATATGAGCTATTTCAAATAGCGGATATGTCCTGAATGGAGTCACTAAGTGACTCTGTTTGTCCATAGAAGTGAATGGAGTTCGCTGTGTGGTGAGGAACTGTGTAGGAAAGCCTTGTGGGGTGTAGGTTAGTTGGGGTGTTGCTGTTCTAGATACTGAAAGGGCGCTGTTAACCCTTGTCACTCGTGACGCCAGGGTGAGGGTTAAATTCTGTAATGTTGCTGGGCCTATCGCCACCCTTCCCAAAAGCGATAGGTGCGTGCGTAATAATTAGATTGTCCACATCCACTGTTGAACTTAAAACTTGCAGGAACTTTTTACTGAAGAATTTCTGAAGCAGGCAATATCAATAGCATTCCAGATAACATAGTCCATTTATAACTGGGCAGCGATTGACAGTTGGTTGGGATCAGATAAGCTTAATGTAGCTTCTCATAGATTCTGTAGCATAGATCCGCTGGATTTAGGGGTGCGTTTAGGTCCAGTGATCTTGCAGAGATAAAGGAGAATTGTAAAATCTAATAGTCTCTAGCATAGGCCGCGGCCACAAGGCTTTGGGCCTAGTTCTTGTCTTTGGAAGTTGCAGAGGTCCTACCTCATCCAGAGTCAGCAACCCAAGAGAGCGATCAAGATGGCGCAGCTCCCTTATATGGGCAGGGGCTGAGCCGTTTTGGATTGCTCCATAACAACTGTCACTCACCGTTACATTGCATTGTGGGAGATCACATGTCATGAGAACCACCAAAGGTCCTTCAGCAAACCATTGAGTTCTGAACTAAGTCACATGACCCGCAGGTCCTGCGACGCGAACCATTTAGGAATCTTTAATAGCCATATTTACATGTTTATTTACATACATATTAATTAAGTATGGGGTGACGAGGGGCTAGCTAAGGTAGAGGAACCCCACTGTTCCTAGGGACTCTGTCTTTGGGGACCTCACCACAAGGTAACGTATGAAATACGGTACCGGGACACCACAGCTGCTCCTGTTAAAAGTATATATCGGCATCCCGTTTTTGGTAGAATGTTGACGAATACGATTAACGAGGGGCAGGAACGCAGTGTGAACCTAGCCTAAGTTGGAGATTATAAAGGTTTTATTTATATTATTTGCACCAGATTTATTTCTTTTTTTTAAATATAAAATGGAATCTTACCCTTTGAAAATATTATGTAAAACATAAATTGTGTGTCACCACGCGCACTTTTGGAAAACTGATGCGCATAGTGTAATCCTTGGATCCCTTTTAGGTAAAACCCCTTGAATATTTTGGGAAAACTGGCGAAAAGTTTTGAATTGCGGTGAGTATAATACATGCCGGAATATGTGGTAAAAACTGTGTGAAGCTGGCATATGAGAGAAAATGTAAAATAGGTGTTTTTATTTTTTATATTTTTAGTACCACGAAATCAGTCATGAAAGGTCGTTCGCCTTCAATGTGCAATATAGAATAGGGAAAAGGATGAGTTCACACACGGCATGAATTTTTCCATGATTTTTTTTATTTTTTTATTTTTTAATTGAAACATGTTCTTTACATTTGCATCAGGGGAAACGAAAGCTCAATGATATAAAAGTGAGTGCACAGCTTTGTCTACAGTGCATTGTTGCCCTTAGCAACCAGAGTTCATATATAGTAAATGACGGCTGGGCGCTGATTGGTTGCTATGGACAACAACCAGTCCTGCTGTCACTGATGCTCAGCCAAGGGCACTAAAACTCGTGCGCATGACCCGGAAGTGGAAAGTACCAAATGGTCTAGGAGCTGAGGGGAGTGTTAAAGTGACTGCCAGTCAGTTTTAGAATAGTAGTGACGCCATATATTACGCATAGCAGGCACGGGGGACGACGACACATATCTCGGTTCATAACAGTAGCCTGGTGTAGTTTAGGCACTGAGGCACAGAGTCGGATAACAGACTCCCCCCGTCTTGCAGGTGGTGCAGTCCTACTTGATAGTGTCATGGCGCTGCCCTGTGTCAGGTTGGGAGTCGTGCGGCTCCGGTCCGGGGCTCTTCTCAGGTAGTGACGGTACCCGGGCGGTGTGAATAGTGTTGTATGTGTGTGCGGCCTGTGTCCTTGTAAATATCTGACATATATATGTGACCTATAAAGCCCAGCTACATGACCTATGACCTCTATGCGATCACTTCATGATCCCCACTGATCGTAATATTGGGGCAATCCATCGTATAGTGCAGTGTTTCCCAACCAGGGTGCCTCCAGATGTTGCAAAACTACAACTCCCAGCATGCCTGGACAGCCTTTGGCTGTCCAGGCATGCTGGGAGTTGTAGTTTTGCAACACTTGGATGCACCCTGGTTGAATTAGGCTGGGTTCACATCACATTTTTGCCATACTGTTTTCAATCAGTTTTTCTAAAGAAAACCGTATGGCAAAAAAGCGGATGGAACAGTATGGGAAAATGTAAACCGCATACGTTTTTTTTAACATGGACGTCAATGGGAAACGCACATGTATACGGTTCCATACGGGAAACCGAATACAGTTTTTACTTTGCACATGCGCATCCTAAAGTCCCCACCCAACACCCCTCCCATTAAAAATGGACAAAATTATCAAAAACTAATTTTATTTTATTTTTTTATAAAAACGGAGGGAACTGTATGCACTTTTAAAAACAGTTTACAGTTTAAAAACATATGCGGTTTACTTTTTCCCAAAGTAAACCGTACACGTTTTTAAACCGTGTACTGTTTTTAAAAGTTCATACAGTTCCCTCCGTTTTTATAAAAATAAATTAAAACACTTTTTTGGAAATTTTTGTCCATTTTTAATGGGAGGGGTCTTGGGTGGGGACTTTAGGATGCAAATGCGCATGTGCAAAGTAAAAACCGTATACGGTTTCCCGTATGGAACCGTATACATGTGCGTTTCCCATTGACGTCCATGTTAAAAAATAAATAAAATAAAGTATGCGGTTGCAGTACGGTTTTTAAACTGGAGACAAAACCGTGGTCAACCACGATTTTGAGTACGGTATTGCAAGCAAACTGTACGCATCCGGGTGCATATGGTTTTCAATTATTTGTCTACATATACAGTTCCATACGTTTTCAATAATGGAAATGTACTTAAAAAATGTGGTGTGAACCCACCCTAACACTGGTATAGTAATAATGCAGTGTTTCCCAACCAGGGTGCTTCCAGCTGTTTCAAAACTACAACTCCCAATGATGAGAACAGAAGAAGTAATGGAATTCTCAGCTCACCCTCCAGGGCCCCAGGCGCACGGACTGTGCGAGGCAGCACCATTTAGGCAAACAAGAAACTGGATGTCCAGCGCCAGGATTCGTGCAAAACAGATTCTTTAATGCTTAAAAAGCCATAACAGGGGTCAATGTGACGCGTTTCAGGTGCGTTAGCACCCTTAATCGTACATAAGATAAAACCACATTTGTCTGGGTATATATAGAGGAAATGACCTAGTTCTCCCAGGTGGAAGGATGAAGTGATTGCTCACATGACCGACCTCCTGGAGTCCAGGCATTAACCCCTTGCAACCACAAACTAAAATATACATAGTATAAAATACAAAAGTATTAGTTAAGACAAAAGTACACATTTAAGGGCATACATATATTTGCAAAGTGTAAAGAACTTATTAAATGTAGAGAAATTATTATTTAATTCTTAAATACGCATTCATATGTATGTACCTAAAGTGTGTAAAAACGCACACATGTCAGGGAAACCTGTGTGAATAGGTCACAATCACTTCAAAGAGGAAATTGAGGAAAGATATGCATAGTTGTATACATGTATTGAACAGAAATTGACAAAATTCTATATATAGAAGAAATATATTTTATATTCTGTACGATACAAAAACATACACAAATGCATCTCCCACTAATGTTTAAGCCCGATTTCTGGACTCCAACATGCTGCTATATTCGACAAAGTATGTCTATAGTGAATGTAAAAAATTTATATATTATATAGCAAAAATGAGATCAGATGGATAGCAAAACCATATGTGAATATATGGATATAGATATAATGTTTGCTACTTCAAAAATCGTAAGGGCAAAAACTGCAGGATGCCATAACACAGAAATTTCAAAAGAAGAGGGAATGAAAATGTTATTTTTAATACTAATTTGATATTCAATAATATAGAATAACATCTTGTCTTTTGTTTAAGCCCTGAGGCGCCCTGGTTCCCAATTTAATGATCATTAAATCACTTCATCCTTCCACCTGGGAGAACTATGTCATTTCCTCTATATATACCCAGACAAATGTGGTTTTATCTTATGTACGATTAAGGGTGCTAACGCACCTGAAACGCGTCACATTGACCCCTGTTATGGCTTTTTAAGCATTAAAGAATCTGTTTTGCACGAATCCTGGCGCTGGACATCCAGTTTCTTGTACAACTCCCAATATACTCGGATGACCTTTGGCAGCAGATTTTGAGCCCCAATGGATATAGGGACTGATTTGAGTGATGACAGTCTTTGTACAGTGCTGTGGAATATGTTGGTGCTATTATATTTTGTAGCTGCTTTGTCTAGTACTACAGCTCTATGATGAGTTCACGTGAAAGGAACTGAACCATGTGTAGTACCAGACACAGCCACTGTTATGTGTTTGGCACTGTGCTGAGTAAATAATGGGAGCAACTGGGGCAATCACTCGATCTCCACTGGCCTAGTCAGTAAACTAAAATGTTGGGGGTTTCAGGAGTCAGATCCCTATTGATCTGGCATGGAAGGGGTCATCCAGCAGTTTAAAAAAAAAAAAAAAATAGTTGCTTTCTTAGAAAACAGTGCCACTCTTTCTCTTCAGGTTATGTGTGGTATTGCATCTCAGATCCATATACTTTATTGAAACTATGTTGCAATTAGTCTGTGAGGCCCTTTAAAGTCTACCTGTAATTTATTAAAAAACAAAACAACTTTTGAAATGTCATAGAAACATATTAAAATTTGTGATCAGTCGGGGTCTGAGTGTTCAGACCCTGACTGATCACGAGAAGGAGCCAGTAGAAGTATGTACGTGTTTCCTACTGTACTATTTCCCAACCAGGGTTTAGTTGTAGTTTTGCAATAACTGGAGGCACCCTGCTTTGAAAACACTGCTTTTACCGGCTTTGGGTCACGTGACCTGGATAGCCCCATGGACTTACATTGTATGTTCAGCCAGGTCACTTGACACAAAGCTGGTAAAGTAGGGTTTCCAAACCAGGATGCCTCCAGCTCTTTCGAAACTACTACTCCCAGCATAGACAGAGCAGGGAGATGGGTGCGCAGTACTTTCCCGCCTTGTTTTTCTGTAAATTAAAGGGGTATTCCAGGCAAAACCTTTTTATATATATATATATATATATATATATATATATATATATATAATCAACTGGCTCTGGAAAGTTAAACAGATTTGTAAATTACTTCTATTAAAAAATCTTAATCCTTCCAATAGTTATTAGCTTCTGAAGTTTTCTGTCTAACTGATCAATGATGATGTCACGTCCCAGGAGCTGTGCATGATGGGAGATTATCCCCATAGGAACTGCACAGCTCCCGGGACGTGAGTCATCAGAGAGCAGTTAGACAGAAAATAACAACTCAACTTCAGAAGCTAATAACTACTGGAAGGAGTAAGATTTTTTTAATGGAAGTAATTTACAAATCTGTTTAACTTTCTGGAGCCAGTTGATATATATATATATATATATATATTTGGACTGGAATATCCCTATAAGTTAGGGTTTGAACACTTAGACCCCCAACTAATTAAAACTGTCAAGCTTTGAAACTATAGTATGTGTGTATAATAATTTTTTTGAGCCATTAACAGTTGAACAAATTATTACAAAACAAAAAGAAAAATGTAAACTGTGAGCACAAAAGCAGTCTAAAGGCAACCTGCCATCACTTTAATGCTGTCCGAAACACAAGTCATCAGGTCAGTCCCCGGAGGTTTCTTCTCTTGTTGACCATTGACCATAAAAAAAAAAAAAATGTCTATACAGGCCACAGAATTAAAAAAAAAATCTAAATAAAGTGGGGTTATGTTGGTCAGACTATTGTCAATTGGACATTGACAACATATCCTATCAGAATTTTAAAGGGGTTATCTATGGTAAGAAATACAGAGCTGATTTCTTCAAAAACCAGCGCCATACCTGTTCTCAGGTTGTGTGTGGTATTGCAGTTCAGTTCCAGTGAAGTGAATGCAAGCGAGTCGCAAAACCACAAAGACAGGTGTGGTGCTGTTCTTGGAAGAAATTAACTCTGTTTTTCTATTACACTGTATGTGCACAGCAGTCCACTATCATTGTTCATCCTGCGCTTGGAGAGCAAATGAAGTCTGAAGGAACGTGATCATTAAAACAATAATAATATTTATGTAGCGCTAACAGATTCCCCAGCACCTAATTATTCCGAGGGAACAACTAGAGACCATTATCAGACATTACAATATAACACATTAAATATTCAGACAAGAGGAGTGATCTCTCTATTAGGGTCCATTCACACGGGTGCATTACCTGCAGAATCTTTGCAGCGTATTTGGTGCGGAAAATGCACAGCAGATTTTGCTACCATTGAAGTCAATGGTAGCAAAATCTGCAGCGGATTTTCTTCAGCAAATACGCTGTGAAGATTTCGCAGGTAATCCACCCGTGTGAACGGACCCTTAGTGTGAATCTGATGTGTAACCCTCTGATTTTTCCTGCAGGTGTCTGTGTCGGAGCAGCAGCCATCAAGCAGTGACAGGTAAGAGTCGTCTTCTTGTCTCAGTACCCAGCCAAGAAAAGGTTCAGTACCAGCACCTGAGGTGTAAGCAATGCATGTTTGTATCAAATTAAAATAGGTTTGCTAGTTTAAAGGGGTACTCCGCTGCTCAGCGTTTGGAACAAACTGTACCGAACGCTGGCGCCGGGAGCTTGCGACGTCATAGCCCCACCCCCATATGATGGCACGCCCCGCCCCCTCAATGCAAGTCTATGGGAGGGGGCGTGACGGCCGTCACGCCCCCTCCCATAGACTTGCATTGAGGGGTGGGTGTGATGTCATGAAGGGGCGGGGCTATGATGTCACAAGCTCCCGACTCCAGCGTTCGGAACAGTTTGTTCCAAACGCTGAGCAGCGGAGTACCCCTTTAAATCAGTGTAGGGTCCTGGTGTGGGGAATCCACCGTTTGCTAAATCATATGGAGAAAAGTATTTTTTTGATCAGCTTTGCTCCAGCGCATGTTATACAGATCCATAAAAAGTCTATGTAAACTACTTGGTCGACTGTCAGGAATAAAGGGTGCAGCACTAAGCTGAGGACTTTTGCCCATTTATTTTGGCAATAAGAGGGGTTTATCAAGCACCTGGACCTAAGGTTTAAAAAAAAAAAAATATATATATATATTGTTTTTTAGATGTACCCTTTAATGAAAGCTCAAAGCATAACTCCAATCAAGGTCCGGTAACAAGATATCTGTTTAAGGGTAGGGTCACGTGTAACGGATCCACAGCGTATTTTACTTCAGATTGCTGCTACTCACAGCAGCAATCTGCAGCTCTGAGCAGCCACTCAGAAACCTGCAGTTCACCGCGAGCACTTGCAGTGTACTCGGACATCGCAGAGCGGCTGCTATGCCTGTGTACACTGTGCATGCGTGCAGCGACTCGCTCGTCCCTGTGTGGCTGCTCGTAGCGGCAGATTGCTGCTTCGAGCAGGACACGGGCTGGCATGAGCCACGGGCCAACAGTTGAACTGGTGCCAGAAAGTTAAACAGATTTGTAAATTACTTCTATTTAAAAATCTTAATCCTTTCAGTACTTATTAGCTGTTGTTTAATACAGAGGAAATTCTTTTCTTTTTGAATTTCTTTTTTGTCTTGTCCACAGTCCTCTCTGCTGACACCTCTGTCCGTGTCAGGAACTGTCCAGAGCTATGCTGGTTTGCTATGGGTATTTTCTCCTGCCCTGGACAGTTCCTGATACGGGCATCAGGTGTCAGCAGAGAGCACTGTGGACAAGACAAAAAAGAAATTCAAAAAGAAAAGAATTTCCTCTGTAGCATACAGCTGGAAGGGTAAAGATTTTATAATAGAAGTAATTTACAAATCTGTTTAACTTTCTGGCACCAGTTTATTTGAAAACATTTGTTTTCCACCAGAGTACTCCTTTAAGTCTCATGTAAGTCTATGGGACCGTCAAATATGTATCCTGATCACTGTAAACTTGGATAGGGGATAATTTCTTAAGATATGAATATTCCTATAGGTGTCAATTTCCTTAGATTTCAGATGTGACCTAAAGTGAGAGTTTATTATGGCTTGTTACCATTTTCTTTTTGTTTTGCAGCTGCAGAAGAGATCGATATTCCGAGGAGGAAGACCTGGTCAGTACCTCCCTAGTTGTAATTTTGTCTACAAGGTTTCGTACTGTACATGACAGTATGTTGGGATTTTAAACAGTCTTATTACTAAGCATCACCTAACTATAAAGTGCACATTAAAGAGGGTTATCCCGTGATAGAAATATAGCTAATTTCTTCCAAAGACAGCACCACTCTTTTCTGCAGGTTGTGTCTGGTATTACATTATATAGTGGAAGATGTGATATAAACTCCATATATAATTCTTTTAATTTAATACTGTACTCAGGGACAAGACCGCTGTTCTGCAGGCACTGGCATACACAGTCAACCATGTAAGTTTTGTGAATTTTTTATTTTATGCTTTATATTTTTTTGTTAATATTATCTTTTTAGCCCATAATCTTTCTGATCTTTGTCTTTTTTTCTTTTTTTTATGTAGGACCCAACAGCCGCCTCTTATGTCTTTCAGGATGACCCTTACCTCATACCTAGCACATCCACAGATTATGTAAGAAAAGGCTCTCCTTAGGTGGACATTGCTCTTTACCCTAATGTCATCTCTTCTTAATGTCTTAAAAACCAGTGGCACACAATGATCATTTCCAGCATTGTGTGATTGTCCCATAGCCCTGCGGAGTACAATCTATTATTTTCATTCTAAAATTGTTCCTTATTTCACCATAATCTTTATGTTCTTTATTTTAGAAACTATACTCCATGTCTAAAGAATCTGGAAAAAATGCAGCAAAGTATATTGTGAATATGTATCCAAACCTGTTTCAGAAAGACATTGCAGAACCTCACATTCCAGTAAGTAGTGACCCAGTGGCCAACAATTTAAATGCTGCCCGAACCATGAGTCATCGAGGCGGCTCTCTGCAGCTGGTGCCTGTCATACCAGCCCTTATTGATGATCTCTCCCTATACTCAAGCAGGTAAAGATTTATCAATCGGGGTTGGAGCGATAGGGAGAAGCTGACAGGGACCACCCCCTTGTTGTTAAAGGGTACCTCTCATCAAATAAACTTTTGATATATTTTAGATTAATGAATGTTGAATAACTTTCCAATAGCATGTTAATGAAAAATATGCTTCTTTCTATTGTATTTTTCCCGATCACTCCTGTCAGCAAGCATTTCTGACTCATGCTGGAGTCCTAAACACTCAGAGCTGCCATCCTGCTTTGTTCACAGCCAAACAGGCTGTGAACAAAGCAGGCTTGCAGCTCTGAGTGTTCTCCTTTGTGAACAAAGCAGACTGGCAGCTCGTAGTGTTTAGGACTCCAGTATGAGTCTGAAATGCTTGCTGCCAGGACTGGTAGGGAGACCCCTAGTGGTCATTTCTTCAAAGGGGAAAATTAAATAGAAAGAAGCATATTTTTTAATAACATGCAATTGTAAAGTTATTCTGCATACATCAATCTATAATATATCAAAAGTTTTTTTGATGAGAGGTACCCTTTAAAGGGGTATTTTGGCTTTATACAGCTTATCCCGGTGTGGAGGTTGGGGAAGAGGCAGCTGCGGGCCCCTTTTAATGTTTGTCTGCCTAGACCCCTGACGGCTATACCGCCTGTACTGCCCTGATGGCGGCCCCAAACATGTGGTACATATTCAGTGATGAGGTGGTTTTGCATTCTTTTTGTGTGACCCTGACCATGATCTCTTCCTTCTAGTGTCTAATGCCTGAGAACATCCAACCTCAGATTGAAAGTGTCAGCGAGGAAGCACTGAATGAACGCATGAAGCTTAGAAGAGTGAAGGAATCCATTGACTTGTTCGACCAACTTCTTCAAGGCGGTATGTGACATGATGACACCCAGCCCCTCTGTTGGTCGCTGCCGATCAAAACAACCACCTGCCATGTACCAGATCTCCGTCCTTGTTCCTTTAGGATGCCAGGGTCCCAGTTGTCAGACATCCAGGGGTCATAATCTTATTCCGTATTCTTGTACAATGTCTTACCATAATGGATGGTAGAACTCCTCAAATGTCTATTACTTTCTGAATATGGCTGGAATAAGAGCACTGGAGCAATATATGCTGTTGCCCTGCTTGATCCATGTGAAGAAGTCAGAGGAAATGTTGCGCCAAATCATATGCAGTCTACTGTTTCTCGTTCGTGTTATTAGGGTTCACAGGAGACAAAGCGGAACTAATATTTTTAATTCTTCTTGTAGGCACAACACCCTCACTGGAGACCACAAACAAACTTCTAGATCTTCTTTGTTTCTATGGGGACCGTGAGCCCAGTACGGATGACCAAGAGGATAATGAGAGTGTGAGTAAAAAAAGAAATAAGATATGTCAGCTTTTGTATACCAAATTACAGTTTACATGTATAGATGGTAGAGTTGTTAATACATCACTTATCCTTTGCTGAACCTATGCTACATCCTGCTGGTGGGGGTCACTGTGTATATACATTACTTATCCTGAGTTATATCCTGTATTATACTCCAGAGCTGTACTCACTATTCTGCTGGTGAGGTCACTGTGTGCATACATTACATTACTTATCCTGTACTGATCCTGAGTTATATCCTGTATTATACCCAGAGCTGTATTCACTATTCTGCTGGTGGAGTCACTGTGTACATACATTACTTATCCTGTACTGATCCTGAGTTATATCCTGTATTATACCCTAGAGCTGTGCTCACTATTCTGCTGGTGAGGTCACTGTGTGCATACATTACATTACTTATCCTGTACTGATACTGAGTTATATCCTGTATTATACTCCAGAGCTGTACTCACTATTCTGCTGGTGAGGTCACTGTGTACATACATTACATTGCTTTTCCTGTACTGATCCTGAGTTATATCCTGTATTATACTTTAGAGCTGTACTCACTATTCTGCTGGTGAGGTCACTGTGTACATACATTACATTACTTATCCTGTACTGATCCTGAGTTATATCCTGTATTATACCCCAGAGCTGTACTCACTATTCTGCTGGTGAGGTCACTGTGTACATACATTACATTGCTTTTCCTGTACTGATCCTGAGTTATATCCTGTATTATACTTTAGAGCTGTGCTCACTATTCTGCTGGTATTAGACAAAAAATTGACAGGACATTATAGTGTATACCTGTCTACCTGTATATAACTACACCACCCAGCACAGATGCTGTAGCACTGTATTAAGACTTGTCTTGTGTCTGTTAAAGCCTATATGGTCTCACCTGAAGATCTGCCTCCTTCCTGATAAGTTTTATCAGAAGCGATACATGCGCTAAGAAAGACCAATCAGACATCTGTCAGCTGAGATGATACTTTTTTTTTTTATTACGGAGGGAGCGACTACATGTTTATTTTTATAGGTTATACAATGCTGTGTGCAGGAAGTTACGTGAATTGGGTGGGAAAAACAGCTAATTGGTTAAAACTCCTTCTACGTATTCTTCATTAGATACATTTTCTTCTTTATCTTCGATACACAGTGGGAGGGATAAGGAGCATTTAAGATGGAGGAGGAGGGAGTAGTTTAGCTGGAGGAGGATCTCTGTACGCAGCTTAGGAAAATAGGCATTTTAATAAGTATATGTGTATATATAATATATATCCAGAAAGAGCTGTAAAGGGAATCAGACAAGTGTGGGCCAGGTACAGATCCAGTACTGTGTATTAGATAAGGCAGGATTTTAATAATATAACTGATCTTTTTATGCTGTTGATCACTTGATTAGAGTCTTCTACATTATTTATGAACATTTTTAATGTTTATACTGTTGTGCAACTACTTGAGTTTATATTATATCCTTCTTGTATTTTCAGGAAAATGTTAAGAGGAGAAATGTTTCTATGAAAAGTATCCCTGCTGGAAAAACATGGAAGTAAGTGAATTGACACCCTGAAGATCTGTAATCCAATTGGTTTAGCTTTGTATTCATGACAGTTGTGTCATCCACAGTGATAGACGCTCTTGTAGTTGTTTTCTTCCTCTGGCTATAGGGGGGGGGGGAACACTTGTACTACTTACCCCACTACTTTATATTACCTCCATATGGGCATATTGAGTGATTTTCTTCATAGCACCTTCTTATTCATCCTCTACATCCAGTAAGAACTTCTAATGCACTGTTTAATTTCCTCTCTTTTCGGTATTGCAGGGAAAATAACAATGCCGAGAGAATCTTCAACCTGATGCCAGAAAGGAACGCCCATTCTTACTGCACCATGATCCGAGGAATGGTGAAGGTATTGTACCCTACACACGCATTCTCTTCTGATAGACATTTCATTTTAAGATAATAATATATTCTATGTTATTCCAGCACGGAGCTTATGCCCAGGCATTCAACATGTACACAGAGCTTCTAAACAACAGACTGACCGGTGAGTCCATCAGAGACACAAACCTGTTTAATTTGAACCCAGGTAGATCTGTTTGCCAACATGCCATGTGTCAGATTCCCACCATCAGCTATAAATGGCCTATGCCATTGTTTCCTCAACCAGGATGCCTCCAGCTGTTGCAAAACTACAACTCCCAGCATGCCCGGACAGCCAAAGGTTGTCCGGGCATGCTGGGAGTTGTAGTTTTGCAACAGCTGGAGGCATCCTGGTTGAGGAAACACTTGCCTATGCTGAAGCTAGGCCATCAATTTATTTAAAAAAAAAAGAAAAAAAATTCTTTAAATAAAAATTCTGATGGCTTTTTACGGAACTATAAAACAAATAAGCTACCAAACTCCCCCTAGTAATGTCTGCGGGAGGCTAAAATTGTATAATTTAACTTTTTTTTTTTTAGGAAAATATTGCTTAGGCTGCTATAAAATTAAGACTTAAAAAGACTTAAACAAAGAGGCAGCGATGCAGCACGTCAAACAAACTTGCAGCTTTATTGAAATTCGTAGCAAAAAAAAAACAGGTAAAATCGTTCACTTGAGCAGCATACGCGTTTCAAGCGCATGCGCGCTCTTCATCGGTGACATCCTGATTCTGTCAGGTGAGGATTTTATATCGACCGAAGCGGGTGGAGACCAATTACACAATTTACATACTCCAACATTTGGAAATCCTACTCCTGAGAGACAATCAGGTTTACAATGGAGGTAGTGTTGTATAATAAAAACTCTTTAAAAAGAGCCGCAAACGTAACTATGTAAAACCCACCCGAGAGTTTGAAAATGCTGAGGGCACAAAGAAATATTGTATTAAAGGGGTACTCCAGTGGAATTTTTTATTTTTTTAAATAAACTGGTGCCAGAAAGTTAAACAGATTTGTACATTACTTCTATTAAAAAATCTTAATCCTTCCAGTACTTATTAGCTTCTGAATACTACAGAGGAAATTCTTTTCTTTTTGGAACACAGAGCTCTCTGCTGACATCTCTGTCCATTTTAAGAACTGTCCAGAGTAGGAGAAAATCCCCATAGCAAACATATGCTGCTTTGGACAGTTCCTAAAATGGACAGAGATGTCAGCAGAGAGCACTTTGCTCGTGATGTCAGCAGACAGCTCTGTGTTGCAAAAAGAAAATAATTTCCTTTCTAGCATTCAGCAGCTAATAATTAATGGAAATATTAAGATTTTTTAATAGAAGTAATTTAAAAATCTGTTTAATTTTCTGGAACCAGTTGATTTAATAAAAAAAAAAAAAGTTGTCCACCGGAGTACCCCTTTAACCCCTTAAGGACTCAGCCCATTTTGGCCTTAAGGACTCAGACAATTAAATTTTTACGTTTTCATTTTTTCCTCCTCGCCTTCTAAAAATCATAACTCTTTTATATTTTCATCCACAGACTAGTATGAGGGCTTGTTTTTTGCGCGACCAGTTGTCCTTTGTAATGACATAACTCATTATATCATAAAATGTATGGCGCAACCAAAAAACACTATTTTTGTGGGGAAATTAAAACGAAAAACGCAATTTTGCTGATTTTGGAAGGTTTTGTTTTCACGCCGTACAATTTATGGTAAAATGACATGTGTTCTTTATTCTGAGGGTCAATACGATTAAAATGATACCCATTATTACATACTTTTATATTATGGTTGCGCTTAAAAAAAATCACAAACTTTTTAACCAAATTAGTACGTTTATAATCCCTTTATTTTGATGACCTCTAACTTTTTTATTTTTCCGTATAAGCGGCGGTATGGGGGCTCATTTTTTGCGCCATGATCTGTACTTTTTTTTGATACCACATATGCATATTAAAAACTTAATACATTTTTTTATAATTTTTTTTTTTTAATAAAATGTATTAAAAAAGTAGGAATTTTGGACTTTTTTTTATTTTTTTTCGTTCACGCCGTTCACCGTACGGGATCATTAACATTTTATTTTAATAGTTCGGACATTTACGCACGCGGCGATACCAAATATGTCTATAAAAAATGTTTTTTACGCTTTTTGGGGGTAAAATAGGAAAAAACGGACGTTTTACTTTTTTATTGGGGGAGGGGATTTTTCACTCTTTTTTTACTGTTACTTTTACATTTTTTTACATTTTTTTTTTACACTTGAATAGTCCCCATAGGGGACTATTCATAGCAATACCATGATTGCTAATACTGATCTGTTCTATGTATAGGACATAGAACAGATCAGTATTATCGGTCATCTCCTGCTCTGGTCTGCTCGATCACAGACCAGAGCAGGAGATGCCGGGAGCCGGACGGAGGAAGGAGAGGGGACCTCCGTGCGGCGTTATGAATGATCGGATACCCGCAGCAGCGCTGCGGGCGATCCGATCGTTCATTTAAATCGCGAACTGCCGCAGATGCCGGGATCTGTATTGATCCCGGCACCTGAGGGGTTAATGGCGGACGCCCGCGAGATCGCGGGCGTCTGCCATTGCCGGCGGGTCCCTGGCTGCGATCAGCAGCCGGGATCAGCCGCGCATGACACGGGCATCGCTCCGATGCCCGCGGTTATGCTTAGGACGTAAATGTACGTCCTGGTGCGTTAAGTACCACCTCACCAGGACGTACATTTACGTCCTGCGTCCTTAAGGGGTTAAGGAGTACATGAATTGTAATTAAAACAATGTGGTATACATTGAGTGTACTCAATGTAATTTAACCCCTTAAGGACGCAGGACGTTTTAGTACGTCCTGTCAAATCCCGAGCCACCCCCCCCCTGCCGCTAGCCGGAGGGGAGCCGGTGCCCGATGCCTGCTGAAATCGTTCAGCAGGCATCGCGGCATATCGCCCAGGGGGGTCATGATGACCCCCCATGTCGGCGATGGCCGCAGATCGCTGGACAATTCAGTCCAACGATCTGCGGCAGATTCTGGGTCAATCGGGTCTCCGGTGACCCAGAATTACAGGCTGTTCGGGGCCCTCAGAGACGTCCCCGAACAGCCATAGCCAGCAGGGGTGAGGTGGCACTGGTGCCACCTCACGATCGCCCTGATTCGTTGACCGGTTTACCGGCCGACCAATCAGGGCACCTGCTGCGGGTGTCACTCCCGCACCTGCTCCGCCCCTCTTCCAGAGGACGTGAGCGGGTGCGGGACGTGGACCCCGGGAGCTGGGGACCCCGATCCCCGGCGTCAATGTTGGGATCGGGGCCCCTGGAGCGACGGCGAGGGACTGACCTGTGTACGCAGCAGGAGGTGAGTGACAGCCTCCTTCTGTTGCTTAGCAACAGCTCCCAGCATGCAAAAAGGGCATGCTGGAAGCTGTAGTTATGCAACAGCAGGAGGCAGACCACCACAACTCCCAGCATTCCCTTATGGGCATGCTGGGACTTTTTTCTATGGAAAAGTGTACCTTCAGCTGTTGTATAACTACAACTCCCAGCTTGCACAAACAGCTAAAGTGCATGCTGGGAGTTGTAGTGATGCATCTGCTGGTTGCATAATTACAACTACCAGCATGGCCGTTGGCTGTCGGTGACTGCTGAGAGTTGTAGTTTTGCAACAGCTGAAGGCGCACTGGTTGTGAAACACTGAGTTAAGTAGCAAACCAGTGTGTCTCCAGCTGTTGCATAACTACAAGACCCAGCATGCCCTTCTGCTGTCCGTACATGCTGGGGGTTGTAGCTTTTGCAACAGCTGAAGGCACACTGGTTGCAAAACACTGAGTTTGTTACCAAACTCGGTGTTCCACAACCAGTGTGCCTCCAGCTGTTACATAATTACAACTCCCAGCATGCACTGATAGACCATACATGCTGGGAGTTGTAGTTTTGCAACAGCTGGATGTTCCCCCCCCCCCTCCTCCAATGTGAACGTACAGGGTGCACTCACATGGGCAGAGGTTTACAGTAAGTATCTGACTGCAAGTTTGAGCTGCGGCAAATTTTCTGCCGCAGCTTAAACTGCCAGCGAGAAACTACTTTGAACCCCCGCCTGTGTGACTGTACCCTAAGAACACTACACTACACTAACACACAATAAATTAAAAAGTAAAAAACACTACATATACACATACCCCTACACAGCCCCCCTCCCCAATAAAAATGACAAACGTCTGGTACGCCACGGTTTCCAAAACGGAGCCTCCAGCTGTTGCAAAACAACTACTCCCAGTATTACCAGACAGCCACTGACTGTCCAGGCATGCTGGGAGTTATACAACAGCTGGAGGCACCCTGTTTGGGAATCACTGGCGTAGAATACCCCTATGTCCACCCCTATGCAATCCCTAATTCAGGCCTCAAATGCGCATGGCGCTCTCACTTTGGAGCCCTGTCTTATTTCAAGGCAACAGTTTAGGGTCACATATGGGGTATTGCCGTACTCGGGAGAAATTGTGTTACAAATTTTGGGGGGTATTTTCTGCTATTACCCTTTTTAAAAATGTAAAATTTTTGGGAAAACAAGCATTTTGGGAAAAAAAGATTTTTCTTTTTTACATATGCAAAAGTTGTGAAACACCTGTAGGGTATTAAGGTTCACTTTACCCCTTGTTACGTTCCCCAAGGGGTCTAGTTTCCAAAATGGTATGCCATGTGTTTTTTTTTATTTTTTTTGCTGTTCTGGCACCATAGGGGCTTCCTAAATGTGGCATGCCCCAGAGCAAAATTTGCTTTCAAAAAGCCAAATTTGACTCCTTCTCTTCTGAGACCTGTAGTGCGCCAGCAGAGCACTTTTCACCCCCATATGGGGTGTTTTCTGAATCGGGAGAAATTGGGCTTCAAATTTTGGTGGGTATTTTCTGCTATTACCCTTTTTAAAAATGTAAAACTTTTGGGAAACCAAGCATTTTAGGGAAAAAAAGTATTTTTTTTTTTACATATGCAAAAGTCGTGAAACACCTGTGGGGTATTAAGGTTCACTTTACCCCTTGTTATGTTCCCCTAAAGGTGACATGCCCCCCAAAAACAATTTGTCGCTCCTTCCCTTCTGAGCACTCTACTGCGCCCGCCGAACACTTTACATGGACATATGAGGTATGTCCTTACTCGAGAAAAATTGGGTTTCAAATACAAGTAAAAATTTTCTCCTTTTTACCCCTTGCAAAAATTCTAAAATTGGGTCTACAAGAACATGCGAGTGTAAAAAATTAAGATTTTGAATTTTCTCCTTCACTTTGCTGCTATTCCTGTGAAACACCTAAAGGGTTAAAACGCTGACTGAATGTCATTTTTAATTCTTTAGGGGGTGCAGTTTTTATAATGGGGTAATTTGTGGGGTATTTCTAATATGAAGACCCTTCAAATCCACTTCAAACCTGAAATTTGTGAAAAATTGGAAAATTGCTGCTGAACTTTGAAGCCCTCTGGTGTCTTCCAAAAGTAAAAACACGTCAATTTTATGATGCAAACATAAAGTAGACATATTGGAAATGTGAATAAAAAAAAACATTATTTGGAATATCCATTTTCCTTACAAGTAGAGAGCTTCAAAGTTAGAAAAATGCAAAATTTTCAAATTTTTCATAAAATTTTGGGATTTTTCACCAAGAAAGGAAGCAAGTTACCACAAAATTTTACCACTATGTTAAAGTAGAATATGTCACGAAAAAACAATCTCTGAATCAGAATGATAACTAAAAGCATTCCAGAGTTATTAATGTTTAAAGTGACAGTGGTCAGAATTGCAAAAAATGGCCGAGTCCTTAAGGTGAAAAAGGGCTCAGTCCTTAAGGGGTTAAAGGGGTTATCCACCATAAGGTGATTTTAGTACGTACCTGCCAGACAGTAATGGACATGCTTAGGAAGGAACTGCTCTTGTCTTGGGGCTAAATGGCTATGTTGTGAGATTACCATAACGCTGTGGCTAGCTTTTTATGAACTGGTATTTCTGTTTCAGTTTTCTACAAATCCCATAATTTAATTATCCTCCCTCCCACACATCAGCCACACCACCCATTGAAACATAAATAAGCTGCATCCATTCAAAAGACCTGTGGTTTTCAATCAGGGTGCCTACAGCTGTTGCATTAGTTGCAGATTCATCTCTCTCCCACCAAGCGATCGCTCCACCCATTGAAGCAGACAGGCTCCCTGTCATCATGTGTCTGCCGCATTGCTGCCTGGGAAAAATCTGAGACAACAGTAATTTTGTATGCTGCTAAAAATAAATATTGGAGTGAAAATCACAGAAGAATTGTGAGAAAACCGTCACACACAGGTACAGACACTATATTATGAACTACACTAACTTTACAGTCAAATAAAGTATGTTGGTTATACCACTCGAAAATTTAAAATTTGTGCTTTAGAGCACATTAATGATATTGATAACACCAGTGTACGTAGTAAATCAGCGGCATCTCAGCATTTTCAAACAATTCCTAATGGTAATATTTCTGGTTTCAGAATATATGGGATTGAGCACTTTGGTATTGCTGTGTGCAAAGGGTGCATTAGAAGGAAGTTGGCTGATAGAGAAGCATATTGGCAGTTCACTCTGGCACCCGTGCGCCTTTTGGCATGAATGTCCGGAGAGAACTACTGTAAATTCTGTAATTGGTCTCCACCCGCTTCAGTCCACATAAAATCCTCACCTGACAGAATCATGATGTCACCGATACGCTTGAAACGCGTATGATGCTGAAGTGAACGATTTTACCTGTGTGTTTTTTGCTACAATTACCAATAAAGCTGCAAGTTTGTTTGACGTGCTGGGTCGCTGCCTCTTTGTTCCTGTCACCGTTAGCACTGAGCTGGGTGCGGATCCAAGCACCACAGTGTGGAAGGTGAGCTAAAAATTGCACATATTTTATGCCTATTTAAAAAGACTTAAACCTGGATAATGTGTTCTTCTGCCCTACAGGAGATGTGTGGACTTTCAATGCATTGATATTAGCTGCTCCAGAGACTAAAAAGGAGATGAATGAGAAGTCTGCCCTGATTGTGGTAAGAGCTGTCACAGACCTTGTAGCTTTCCTGACGGTACACCCTAGCTTGATGGAAGAACCCATTCATTTTTGCAGAAATGATCAACCATCTAATTTGCATGGAGAGGTCCCAAATCTTCCTTTAAAAAGAATCTGACAGCTAGTTCACCCACACTAAACCCAGTATACTAGGTTACAGAGCGGGTGAAGAGCTGTAAAATGAGGGATTACTCACCGAAATACATTCACTAGGTGCAGCGTTAATAGTCTAATTCCTAATGCAGTCCAGAACGCATTGGAGGCAGGTAGCCGGCTCGTTGAGTTCCCCTGTCTCCTACATATTCCCAGTCGGCATCACCCCCTTCATAAAGCGCTCACCCGCTGCCTTAATTGGCATAATAAGGGGGTGGATGTATGTACGGATCAAACATCCTATTGCACTATTTTTCTATGCTGTGGTTCTTTTTCCATCCTTAGGGGAAGATACGACACGGGAACCCGGGGGGGAGGTTTTGTAGGGGGAGGAGCACGGTGGGGTTGACAGGGGATTATGTAGGAGCCATCCGGCTCCAATGCGCACTGGGGTGCATTAGGAATTAAACTATTTACAATAAGAACACAGCACCTAATGCACATATTTTAGTGAGTAATCCCTCATTTTACAGCTCTTCACCTGCACTATAACACAGTATACTGGGTTTAATGCGGTTGAACTAGCTGTCAGATTCTTATCCCCTTATCCCCTTTCCACATTATAGATAAGTGTATGATCGGGGGGCCTGGAGCTGACCGCTCGGACCTCCTGTTATCTCCTGTGGGAGGAGTCTTTGCTTAACCTGAGGGCAGGGTTTCTGTGCCTCTGCTGTATAGCTTATTGTTGCAGCATGCCTGGTTACTTTCCATTGTAGTATATGGGATGTAAGGAAAAGTTGAACACACTCAACCTCCCCTCAAATATAATGGTATAAGTATGTGTGTGTAAAAGAAAGATACATGAAATCAAATTTGTCACCTATGGATGGAGTAAGGAGCCTCAAATTGGGCCCATAACATAGTAGGTGGACCATGCCAACAAAGAAGTTCCAGTCCAGCAAGGTGTAGGTTTTCAGATTTTATTCCAAGCAGATCTGGATAACATACGTTATAGGGTTATACAGATTTATTATTTTTGAATAGGGGATAAGTGTCATATCGCAGGGTGTCTGGCCGTAGGGACCCCCTTGCAATCTTTTGCATAACGCCCCAGCTCTCCCTACACCGGCATCTGCATGGGAGAGCCAAAGCGCTGTACTCGTGTATCTCTGTCTCTCCCATAGAGATGCATGGAGGGCGGTGGTCGACACAGCTCCGTGCATGGGGACAGCTGGGGAGCTGGGCAGGAGATCACAAGGGTCCCAGCGGTCAAGTACCCCCAACCCCCACCAATAGCAGTTTTTCTGTGGAGCGGGGCACATTACACAACAGGATTTGCCAAACCTGCACTGTTGGAGCTGCCTTGAAGCTACCTATAACTATAATAAGGTTACACTTGCTCTATGTTCAGCTTACAATCTAAAAGCTACAATCTGAACCTCTCACTTCTGTCTCTTTGCCCATGCTGCATTTGTTCTCTTGAATGCTATACCCAAACCCTTAGACTCATTCCCAACACCCACAGTATTGAGCAAACCCTGAAAGCGAATCTCTTTTAATAAGGCTTATAACATTTCCTAAATGGGTTCCCATACTCTCCATCTACACCTATGTGCACAATCCCATTTATATATGATGGCTGGACCATTATACATATAAAGCACCTTATTCCTTTTGTCACAACCCCATTTCTCATAAATCATAATACTTCACACGCTCTTGTTTAAACAATTCTGTAATGCCTGATTGTCGAAGTATTCTCAGAATTGTACAGTGCTGCGGAATGTGTTAGTGCTATATAAATACATTTTATTATTTATTAAGGATAGGTTGGTCTCTGGCTCATTCCATAAATTGTTGCTCAATCCTATTTTATTTTCCAGGACCTACTAAACCACATGGTGCAACAAAATGTTAAACCAAACTTACTAACCTTCAATTCCGTCATGAAGAGCTTACGCAAGATGGGCTCAGCAGTGAAAGGCATGGCAATGCAGACCCTAATGGAGATGAAAGCACTTAATATAGGTAGGACAATATGGGCTGTCTGTTCTGGGACTGAGCATGGAGGAAGCCATTGCTGGTGGATGCTCCTCCTATGTCTGGTATTGCAGAATCACTTAATAATAATTCCAGACTATCCACTACTGTATTATGTGATGCTCCTGGTTGTAACATACGTGAAATCTTTGCTTACACTGAGTTAAAATGTGTTTTCTTTTAGAACCAAGCCTTTCCACATACAGCCATTTGTTGGGAGTGTTTTATAAACCAGGTGAGTACAGAAATACTTTCCGGCCGGATATTCCTATGTGCAGGCACCGCTGACCAGCTCAGACCTTTCAGTCCCCTTAGAAGGTCTGCAGATCGGAGATCCGTCAAAACATTGAACAAGTTCAGAGTTGTGGCGGAATTTTTCAAGGGGATTTTCAGAGCAAAAACTCTGTAGTGTGCACTGTACAGCAGAATCCCGTTGCTACACCCAAATTTCTGAGCGGAATTTCAAAACAGAATTTCTCTCGTAAATTCTGTAGTGTGAAGTCGGCATTACAGGTCTCATACCCTAGGTGATATCATCGTTCCTGCATTAAAGCTTTATCGACTGCTTAATGCTTTTACAAACTTTTACCTTGGGAAAATCCATAATTTTGGGGGGAAAAAAACTTTTCTACTGTACAATCTGTATGAAAATGAAAATATGGTTAGTCTTATGACCAATGCAGCCAATCCTCACACAGCTCACTGTACATGACTGGCCATTGCCTTTTTATTATTGGCTGCTATGGGCAAATAATGCCATCACTGGCACCACTACTTAGTATTGTTCTGTAACTTTTTACTTATTGCATGTAAGTCCAATCCATGTCTTACCGCTCACTGGCCGCTTGCATTTGCCTACTCTGTTTAACAGGCACTAGATAAAGGGGACATGTTTTGAACATGCATGCGCTCTTTCTTGTGCTGCAGAACACCTCCCCCCTTGAGCTTTTAAACCTCACTTAAATAACAAAAAGCTTTATATCTCGGCACTTGATAGGACTATTGAGATTTAAAAATATGAAATATGCCTAAAACCCTGATTACTAGCCCTATCTATCCATTTTTCTTACACCCCTGATTTCCTGCTGACAGGTACATTAAATTATGTCCTATCTTTGCAGGTGATTTACTGAGCCAATCACAACTGTTGGCCTCTATCCTGGAGCAGGTGCGAGGAAAGAGCTTTACAGCCAAGGATCCAGATGACCGTATGTTGTGTTTGGATATTTTTTTTATTGCTGTGGTTAAAAAAGGCATTTTGTGATTGTGATCAGAGTTAGTTAATTCCTGTGATCACAGCAGCCTCTGCACTCTTTTACCCAAGTAGTCTCTGCTATGAAAGAAAAAAGAAGGGGTGCAGGAAGTTTAATGTGAGCTGGCAGGCTTGTGGAAACTAAAACCAGACAGCAGCTTTACTACATTTGTATATAGGTAGTACAATCCTGCTAGGGACTTTAAAAGGAGGAGACCTCTGTTGCACAAACAGCTGAACTACAAATGGGTTTACAGGATCTACAGAGCTCTAAACGTTCAATTTAGTTTACATACTGGGCATACGCTGTGACATACAAGAGGCCAGATATTACCTGCTTATTCCATTCCGCATGCTTTTCTTATGACAGTGGTTTAGCATGCTCGAGATCAGAATGTCTGGGTTCACATGAGGAAACGTCTTTGCCTATGTATACCATCAGTCTTTTATAGCATTTATAAAACATTTTTTTTCTCTCTTTTTAGTTTTATTTTTCAGCGAAGCCATGAGAGTGGTGAGTAAACTTTAGACTTCTCAGACTAAATGCTGTGTTATAACTTATGTGTAGTTGTCAGGTTTGCTTCTGCTCAGCTCCACAATGGGTGTAGAATAGCTGCTATGATGTCTCCCATACATTAGAAATGGAGAGAATAGGAGCTCTTGCACCCCTGGTTCTCTGTAGCACACCCTTGCAGTAGCTCAGGAGACATTATCCTGTAGTGGTGCCATAAAGCAAACACCTGGGATGGGAGAGAACACTTACTAGCAGCAGCAGCATATGCAGAGACCTAATAGGGTTTTGCAACAATCTTGATTATACAAATCTCTATAAAACCTATAAGAAGCTCATAATTCTCATTGAATGCACTGGGGGACATAGCACTGTGGGTATAAGACAAGTGCCCTCCCAGGTTCCTCAGGAACTCCTCAGATGGCTGACTTCCCCCTCCCTCCGTCTGAGTCCTTTCCTCTACACTCACTTATCGCCATCACCGATGCAGCCTCTCCTGGTGAGAAACAGTCTTCAGTTATTTCAGGGCATGGCTGAGCCTTGGCTTCTTAGTCTTGTCCTCCATGCTCTTCAGTCCTCCCTCTTTGAACACTTGCGCAATATTTTTCTAAAGCTCCTTTTTCCGGAAAGTCACCTTTCTTGTTGCTCATACTTCCATCTGCTGGGTTTCTGAACTGGCAGCTCGTTCCCTTCCTGCTCATTCACAAGGACAAAGGTTGGCCTGCATCCCGCTCTCTCTTTTCTACATAAGGGGATGTTCCCTTTTCACATCATTATACTCGTTTTCTTCTGCCAGTCTCCTTCCCATCCTTGGAAATGGACTCCTCATATTCTGGACGTTGTTCAGGCCATTCGCGTCTATCTTGAATGGCATGTTTGATGTCCAGACTCTTAATTTGTGGTCCTGGAAGGTACTCACAGGGAGTCTTCCTGTTACATAGGGCACCATCACTCGCTTAATAAAGTCTGCTATCTAGGAAAACTACTAGAACAGCTCACTCTTCTCGAGCTATGGGGACTTTCTAGCTGGGCTGCCATCGAGCATCTGTTTCCTAAGTCTGCATGGCTGCCTCCTGGACACATGGCTGCACACTTTTTCTCCTAGGTTCATACCATGGATTCCTATGATGCAAGGCACTGTGCGCTAGGCAGGTCACATAGTAGTTCTTGTTTTTCTTCCCAGGCTCAAGCCATTGTTGGTGTTTTCCTTTTTGGCTCCCTTCCTACTGTTTTTTGAACAAACTGTTTCTCTCTCAGGTCATTTTCTGAGCTCTATAAATCAGTTTCTGACCACCTTACACAATTGCACTAGTTCTGGGTTAGGCTGGGTTCACACCACATTTGTTCAATACAGTTCCCATATACGTTTTCAATTTGAAAACCGTACGGAACCGTATTGAAAACCGTATGCTTTGCCTGTCCATTGAAAACCGTATGCCAAAAGATGCATCCGTTTTGTGTCTTGTACGGTTTTGTTAGTTATTATTTTTTTTTTTTTTTCGGCTCCATTGGGGGACACAGACAGTGGGTGTATCTTGTGGTCTCTAGGAGGTGTGACACTATGGTGATAAAAAAAAGTCAGCTCCTCCCTGCAGGATATACCCGCCTTCAGGCTCTGAGCTAGTCAGTTTCAGCTTAGTGTCTGAAGGAGGTGGACGTGGACCAGGCCTTCTAATTTTTTTGTTTTCCTAGTTAGGGACGTGTTAGTTTTTTATTCCTTTTCTTTTCTGTCTTCAGGTGGGGACTCAAGGACTGCGGTTCCCAGTTTCCTCATTGCGAGTGAGGGGGCACAGACATTGCCTATATGCGCTGTTAACCCCCCCCCTTGCCAACGGTCAGCGCTTGGGTGGTACCTCACGGGTCCGGGTCCCCCTATTTCACTGCTCGCCTCGCTCGGGCATAGCGGCCAGGTGTGATGCAGGTAACTAATGCTGACTGAAGACTTCACTGAAGACTCCAGTAGGGGAGTTATTCTGACTGAGGTAAGTACTTCTCCCTTTTATCTCCACAGGTACGGACTCGCAGCAGCTGGAGACCCCCTGTTTTGACCCACCCTTTAGTTTTTGGGGCTAACTTACAGGGGCTGCATTTTATTACAGGCTGCACTTTATTTTTGGGGGAGCAGTGGCACCTGAAGGGGCATCATATAGAGGACACTTCACTTTGTGTGTGTGTGTGCTTGGGTCCATAGTGCCTTATTCCGGCACTTCACTTGTGTGCGTGTTTAACTTTGTCTCTCACAGCGCCTTATACGCGGCTGTCAGCGGCGGTGCTGTCCCGGGCTGGGCGCTCTCAGCACCGGCTTAGTTTCACTTTGCCGGCAGCGCCTTATAAGCGGCTGACAGCTGCAGCGCTGCTATTAGCCGGGCGCTTCTGCGCCGGCTTACTTCTTTTCACCAGCAGTCTCTGCCGGCGCTGGCCGCCCGCCCTATTCCCCCCCCCGAGCGCACAAACGAGCGACAGGTGCGCTCGGGGCAAGGAGCGGGCGCCATGACAGTTCTCCCGGACGGTCTGTGGCTTCGCCCACGGGGCTGGGAGAGCTCAGAGGCGCGAAGCTGCCTCCAATCAGCGCCATGGGCGCGAATTTAAGTAGGAAGGGGGCATTTACTTAGTGCCTTGCTTCAGGCATGCCCCTCTCTTCCTATTGGCTGGCCATTTCTCTCTCTCTAGCCGCACAGAGCGAGTCTCCTCACTGCAGCTGACAGGGGACACAGACTAGGGTGAGAAAGTTCCTATCTCCCTTCTTTTCCCTCATTATGTCCGTACCCAGAGCTGTTCCTCCCTCTAAACAGAGACCTGGAACTTCAGTGACTTACTATCTCTGTAAGCACTGTAATACCAAAATGTCTGGCTCTGCTGAGCCCACTTGTCCTGCCTGCTCCCCCAGACCCCCTGGTACCCCCTGATGCCCCTTCGGTCCCAGTGGATGCAGCTGCTCCCCCAGCCTGGGTTTCTTCCCTGACCCAGTATATGGCTGACTTGAACAAAGTCTCCCGCTCGGTGGCTGAGGCCTCCCGGGAAGTGGTGTCCGCCTTGAAGGGGTCTTCCCTGCGCAGGACCTCTGGAAGGGCTTGCTCCTCGTCTCCACAATCCTCATGCTCTCACAAGCGTCCTAGGGGTGCCTCGTCTGACTCTTCCATTGAGTCTTCAAGTAGACGTGAGCGTTCCCCTCGTGGGCCCACCCCCCTCTCATCTGGGCACAAACGTAGCTCCTCCAGAGGACGTTGTTGGAGTCGCCGCTCTGCCACACCAGAGCCGCGTTCTCAGTCAGTCACCCCCCTCCAGGACTGCCTCTACCCATTCTCATTCCCCTGGCGAACTGGTGGACGAGGCTTCCGAGCCAGCATCTAACTCTGAGGACCGCCCGGACCGCCCGGACTTTGGTTACAGCCCTGAGAGACACCTTTCACTTAGAGGACCCAGGATCTTCGGATGTCAATCCAGGAGTATCCTTTCATCATACTAAGCCAGCACCTGAGAAGTTCAGCTGACTTTGACGACATTCTGGAGACCGCATGGAAACATCCAGACAAGAGGTTCCTGGGAATCAAGACAATTCAAGATCGTTATCCATTTGACAAGGTCTTTGTCACTAAGATGGTTTCTCCTCCTTCAGTGGACCCACCAGTTTCCCGGATCTCTAAGGCGACTACATTGCCTCTGGCAGATGCCGCTGCCTTCAAGGATCCCACGGACAAGAAGGTAGAATCCTTAGCGAAGTTTGACACTGAAGCTGCTGGCTCTTCTCTTCTTCCCATCTTCGCCTCCACATGGGTGTCCAAGGGCCTGTCGGAGTGGTGCCAAAAGCTCCGTCAGGATATCTTAGCGGGATCCCCCCCGGAGGATCTATCTGCTTTGGCTCTCCAATGCTCTAAAGCCGGGGATTTTCTGTGCGCAGCTTCCATGCAGGCAGCCCATTGTTCTGCCTATGCTGTGGGTCATCTAGCGGCTCTCCGCCGTTCTATGTGCCTTGAGGCTTGGAATGCGGATGCCGCTTCCAAAAGATCTCTCACTGAGCTTCCCTTTACGGGTGGCCATCTTTTTGGCAAACGCCTTGATGAGATTATCTCCGAGGCAACGGGAGGTAAGAGTTCCTTGTTACCTCAAAATAAGGCTCGCCCTACTTCCCAAAGGAAGGCCTTTTCCTTTCGGTCCTTTAGGACCTCCAGCTCCAACAAGGGATCTGGGCAGGCGCCCTCGCGGGACAAGAAGGCTCCCTCGTTCCGGGCTTGCCCGTCTTGGAAGTCGGACTCCAACCGGTCCGGCCGTTTTGCGCCCAAATCAGGCAACCGCAAGCCCACTTCTGCATGAAGTGAGGCCCCCACCCGTGGTTTCTTCTCAGGTGGGAGGTCATCTCTTACTTTTTCGAGACATTTGGACCTCTCACATTCAAGACTCTTGGATCATGGACGTGATGTCCAACGGTTATCGAATCGAATTTGCATCCCTTCCGAGGGATCGCTTTTTTCGATCCCGGGCCCCCCGGTCTCCTCCTCTGGCGAAGCAGTTTCGAGCGGCTCTCCAGTCTCTGCTTCTTCAGGGGGTTATCGTTCCTGTTCCTTCAGGGGAACGTTTTCGGGGTTTCTATTCAAATCTTTTTGTGGTCCCCAAGAAGGACGGTTCTGTGTGTCCAATTTTGGACCTCAAGCATCTCGATCTTCATCTTCTCATCCGCCACTTCCGAATGGAATCCCTCCGTTCGGTAGTGGCATCCCTGGAACAAGGGGAGTTCCTTTCGTCGGTGGACATCAAGGATGCCTACCTCCCATGTGCCAATATTTCCGGGCCATCATCGGTACCTCCGCTTTGCGGTTCCGGAGGGGCACTTTCAATTTGTAGCCCTCCCCTTCGGTCTAGCCACGGCTCCTCGGGTCTTTACAAAGGTGCTTGCGGCAGTGATGGGCCTGTTGCGGTCGAGGGGAATCTCAGTGATACCCTATCTGGACGACCTTCTCATCAAGGCTCCAACCAGGGCCCAGACTCTGGAGAATCTGGACATCACTCTCCAAACTCTGACTCGCTTCGGGCGGATGGTCAACCAGGACAAGTCAGTCCTCCATCCTACCCAGTCTCTAACCTTTCTGGGACTTCTTTTCGACACAGCCTCTGCTCGAATTCGTCTTCTGCCGGACAAACGTCTGGCGCTCCGGTCGGGGGTCCGCTCCCTTTGGACCCAGGTATCAGTCTCCATCCGCACTTGTATGGAAGTCCTGGGTTGGATGGTGGCAACTATTGAGGCCGTACCTTTTGCCCAGTTTCATTACCGTCCCCTCCAACTGGCGATTCTCTCTCAGTGGAACAGGTCTCCTCTGTCCCTCGACAGGTCTCCTCTGTCCCTCGAGAGAGATTGTTCTCTCTCTCAGGGTCCGTCAGTCTCTGCTCTGGTGGCTCCGCTCCCCCCTTCTTCTCCAAGGGCGGTCGTTTCTTCCCCTTCACTGGCAGGTTGTTACAACGGATGCCAGCCTGTCGGGCTGGGGCGGCGTGTTCAGAGATTGGACGGTTCAGGGACTCTGGTCTCCCCAGGAGTCCCTTCTTCCGATAAACCTATTGGAATTATGGGCGATTCTTCTTGTCTTCTTCATTGGGAGTCCCATCTTCAGTCCCGTCCTGTCTGCGTTCAGTCGGACAATGCCACGGCCGTGGCGTACATAAATCGCCAGGGCGGCACTCGCAGCTCGGCAGCCATGGCCGAGGTAACCAAGATTCTCTCCTGGGCGGAGAACAAGGTTCCGGCCATTTCGGTAATTCACATCCCGGGGGTGCTCAACTTTGAAGCGGACTTCCTCAGTCGGTCCTCACCGAACCCCGGCGAGTTGTCTCTACATCCAGAGGTCTTCGCGCACCTCTGCGACCTCTGGGGCATTCCGGACGTGGACCTCTTCGCATCCCGGCACAATCGGAAGATCCTTCCGTTTGTGTCCAAGTCCCGGGACCCTCAGGCTCTGGCCATGGAATCCTTGTGATTCCATGGGCGGGGTTTACCCTACCCTATCTGTTCCCTCCTCTTCCGCTTCTTCCCAGGGTGCTGAGGAAGCTCAAGGCAGAGGGCGTCCCCGCCATTCTGGTAGCTCCAGATTGGCCCCGAAGGTTGTGGTACGCCGACATAGTCAGGCTCCTGGACGACGCTCCACTGCGCCTTCCGCTCTGTCCGGACCTGCTCTCTCAGGGTCCTTTTTGCCACCCCAATTTACAGTCGCTGCATTTGACGGCGTGGCGGTTGATACCGCGGTTTTGAGGCCCCGCGGGTTCTCTTCCCAAGTCATTCGCACCATGCTCAAGGCTCGTAAGCCCTCCTCTGCAAGGATTTACCACCGTACTTGGAGGTCTTATTTTTGCTGGTGTGAAGTACAAGACTTCTCCCCGGTGACCTTCTCTGTTCCCCGTCTTCTCTCCTTTTTGCAGTCGGGGTTCGAACTGGGGTTGTCTCTCAGTTCTCTTAAGGGTCAGGTTTCAGCCCTTACTGTTCTTTTCCAGCGGCCCCTGGCTTCTAATCCTCATGTCCGGACCTTTCTGCAAGGAGTGGCGCACGCTGTTCCTCCTTATCGGTCACCTTCTCCCCCTTGGGACTTGAATTTGGTTCTGAGTGCCCTCCAGGGTGCACCCTTTGAGCCCATTAGAGAGGTGTCTCTCCGCCTCCTTTCTTGGAAAGTGGCATTTCTGGATGCTATCACCTCTATCCGGAGGGTTTCTGAATTGGCAGCCCTTTCCTGCCGTTTTCAGTTTCTGGTGATTCACCAGGACAAGGTCGTTTTCCGGCCAGACCCTTCCTTTTTACCTAAGGTGGTCTCGGCCTTTCATCTCAATGAGGATATTGTCCTCCCGTCATTTTGCCCGGCTACTTCTCATCCTAGGGAGCGCTTACTGCACAAGCTGGATGTGGTTCGGGCTGTTCAGTCTTATCTCTCCATCACTTCTTCCTTTCGTCAGTGTGATTCCTTTTTCGTCCTGACGGAAGGTCATTGCAAGAGACAACCTGCTTCCAAGGCCACCATTTCTAGGTGGATTCGGTCTGCCATTTCGGAAGCCTATCGCTGTAAGGGGAAAGATTCCTCCTTTCAGGGTTGTGGCTCATTCCACTTGTTCTGTTGGGGCATCCTGGGCTCTCCAGAATAGAGCCTCGGCCTCACAGATTTGCAAGGCGGCTACCTGGTCGTCTTTGCACACTTTCTCGAGGTTTTATCGGGTTCATACTTTCGCATCGGCTGATGGTTCCCTGGGGCGTAAGGTGTTGCAGGCGGCAGTGGATCAGCCGTCTGCCTGATTACTTATCTGCCCACCCAAGGGACGGCTTTGGTACGTCCCACTGTCTGTGTCCCCCAATGGAGCCGATAGAGAAAAGGAGATTTTTTAACACTTACCGTAAAATCTCTTTCTCGAAGGATCCATTGGGGGACACAGCTCCCGCCCTTTTTTGGTTTTTTTTCCTTGGTTCTCTGTCCGAGGGTGTGTTCAGTTATGTTTTTTCTTCTGGTTCTCGGACAGTTTTGGGCTTTTCCTTGACCTATTGGTCTCCTCCTATTGCTCTGGAACTTAAACTGACTAGCTCAGGGCCTGAAGGCGGGTATATCCTGCTGGGAGGAGCTGACTTTTTTATCACCATAGTGTCACACCTCCTAGAGACAGCAAGATACACCCACTGTCTGTGTCCCCCAATGGATCCTTCGAGAAAGAGATTTTACGGTAAGTGTTAAAAAATCTCCTTTTTTTTCCTGTACCCAAAACCGTGGTTTTTGGTCCGGGTAAAAAAACATATTGAAACGTATATGTTTTTCTGTTAACATGGGAGTCAATGGGAACTGTACAGAACCGTATGTGCATACGGTTCCATCCGGTTTTTGACGTTGCACAGTTTTTTTCTTGGAATTTCAATCAAACAAGTGAAACTTTATTCATAATGGAATGAAAAGTTAAAAACGTATACTTTTTTTAAATTTAAAAAACAGATCCAACCAGACATCATTTTTCAAACCATATACAGATTAAAATTTGTACACACACTTTGATACAGTTTAGTCAGGTTTTGAGGAATCCGTTTTTTTTTTTTTTATCAAAAACCTGATCCGGGAACTGTATTGCAAAAACGTGGTGTGAGCCCAGCCTTAGAATGGTTAATGGTTCGATGAATGCAGGATTTACTAACACATACATGGGGCTTAGTCAGGAGTAGGGCTGTCAATTCATGTTCCTAGTGATTTACCCAGCAGTGGCTTCTTGCTGCATGTCACACATTTCTATGACGCCAACGTCTGTGTACACCAGTGTTTCCCAATGAGGGTGCCCCCAGCTGTTGCGAAACTACAACTCCCAGCATGCCTTGACAGCTAACGGCTGTCCGGGCATGCGTGGAGTTGTAGTTTTGCAACAGCTGGAGGCACCCTGGTTGGGAAATACTGGTTTACACTAAACAGGATAGTCTATAATAAAATAAAGCTTAGTACTGAAAGCAAATCCAGTGCTAATATCATGATAAATGTTGTGGATCATAGAGATGAATGTCATAGAGGTAGAAGAGTTTCTCTGGGTATACATGTGCCAGGCTCACTTGTCATGCTCACTGTATTAATGTTTCCTTCTTTGCAGTGCTTGGAAGCCAAAGATCTGGACTTGGCCTATGATGTTCACAGACTGCTGAACACTGGGGATAACTGGAGGCTGGTAGGAAAGCCTACTCAGGAGATTGCTTACTAGTGAGTATATGGGGACTGACTCATCCAATGGGGGTTTAAAGGGTAGCTGCCACCATCCTCTATATTTTTTTTTATGTCCCTGCCTATTGTCCATCTATCCCTAACCCCCTCCCTGCTTTTAATTTTTTTTTACTATATTAAAAATAACTTTTTGTCTGCCTGGTAGTGTGCTCCCTACCAGGCAGACTTCCCCAGCAGGCACCACGTCACTGATGCCTGCTGGGGCCTACACTTCCGCCCTTAGTTCATCTACACAGGGTGCCTTCAGCTGTTTCACCCCCCCCCCCCCCCCCCCCCCCCCCGTTTTGAAACCCGGAACCCCAGTCTCCCACAACCCCCGTTGTAACTACCAACTCCCCTAAACATCTCTCCTCCATACTTACTGATACTGCAGAGTCGGGCAGCAGCGGCGGCGGCGGCGACGACATGTGCGGGAGGAGTGGCCTCCCAGCCAGTGGCCGGGGAGCCAATACGCTCGCTCCCGCCTGTCTGACTGAGTGTAAATGAATTAGGACCAATTGCCCAGCCGCAAACGGTCTGAGGAGGGAGACCCCCTAGTGGCCGGTTTTCAAACGTAAAATTCACCCTGAAAATGAAAAAATAAATAATGAAAATATAATACAGATATGTTGTAGTACATAAGTACTACAACATATGAAAAAATAAAGTTGGTGACAGTGCCCATTTAAGTATAATAAACCCAAATTGCGTGGACAAGAAAAAAAATGGCACTGATGAATGGGTTTTGCTCTCTGCCATGTATGTTATTTGAAAGCCGTGTAGTAACTGATGGCATTCAGCTCCATCTCTTCTGGCAGAAGTAGTCACAGACTGTTCCTACCTAGCAAAGAAGGGCATGCAGCAGCTCCCCTAAAATTGCAACCCCTGTATCACCAGTTGGTTATAGGCTACTTGTACATAGCTTTCTACCGGTTGAGAAGGGCATCATTAAAGGGGTACTCCAATGGAAAACATTATATCTTAAATCGACTGGTGCCAGAAGGTTTAAACAGATTTGTAAATGACTTCTATTAAAAAAATCTTAATCCTTCCAGTACTTATCAGCTGTCGTATGATCCTCTGAAGTTGTTTTCTTTTTGAATTTCCTTCTGTCTGACCACAGTGCTCTCTGCTGACACCTCTGTCCATTTTAAGAACTGTCCAGTGTAGGAGCCAAACCCCATAGCAAACCTATCCTGTTCTGGACAGTTCCTAAAATGGACGGAGGTGTCATCAGAGAGCACTGTGGTCAGACAGAAAGGAAATTCAAAAAGAAAACAACTTGCTGTGGAGCATAACAGCCGCAGATAAATACTGGAAGGATTAAGATTTTTTAATAGAAGTAATTTACAAATCTGTTTAACTTTCTGGCACCAGTTGATTTAAAAAAAAAATGTTTTCCAGTGGAGTACCCCTTTAACCCCTTAAGGACGCAGGACGTAAATGTACGTCCTGGTGAGGTGGTACTTAACGCACCAGGACGTACATTTACGTCCTAAGCATAACCGCGGGCATCGAAGCGATGCCCGTGTCATGCGCGGCTGATCCCGGCTGCTGATCGCAGCCAGGGACCCGCCGGCAATGGCCGACGCCCGCGATCTCGCGGGCGTCCGCCATTAACCCCTCAGGTGCCGGGATCAATACAGATCCCGGCAACTGCGGCAGTTCGCGATTAAAATGAACGATCGGATCGCCCGCAGCGCTGCTGCGGGGATCCGATCATTCATAACGCCGCACGGAGGTCCCCTCACCTTACTCCGTGCAGCTCCCGGCGTCTCCTGCTCTGGTCTGTGATCGAGCAGACCAGAGCAGGAGATGACCGATAATACTGATCTGTTCTATGTCCTATACATAAAACAGATCAGTATTAGCAATCATGGTATTGCTATGAATAGTCCCCTATGGGGACTATTCAAGTGTAAAAAAAAATGTAAAAAAATGTAAAAGTAAAAGTAAAAAAAAAGTGAAAAATCCCCTCCCCCAATAAAAAAAAACGTCCGTTTTTTCCTATTTTACCCCCAAAAAGCGTAAAAAACATTTTTTATAGACATATTTGGTATCGCCGCGTGCGTAAATGTCCGAACTATTAAAATAAAATGTTAATGATCCCGTACGGTGAACGGCGTGAACGAAAAAAATTTTTCAAAGTCCAAAATTCCTACTTTTTTAATACATTTTTTTAATACAAAAAAAAGTACAGATCATGGCGCAAAAAATTAGCCCCCATACCGCCGCTTATACGGAAAAATAAAAAAGTTATAGGTCATCAAAATAAAGGGATTATAAACGTACTAATTTGGTTAAAAAGTTTGTGATTTTTTTTTAAGCGCAACAATAATATAAAAGTATATAATAATGGGTATCATTTTAATCGTATTGACCCTCAGAATAAAGAACACAGGTCATTTTTACCATAAATTGTACGGCGTGAAAACGAAACCTTCCAAAATTAGCAAAATTGCGTTTTTCGTTTTAATTTCCCCACAAAAAGTGTTTTTTGGTTGCGCCATACATTTTATGATATAATGAGTGATGTCATTACAAAGGACAACTGGTCGCGCAAAAAACAAGCCCTCATACTAGTCTGT
This sequence comes from Hyla sarda, assembly GCF_029499605.1. Classification (NCBI taxonomy): domain Eukaryota; kingdom Metazoa; phylum Chordata; class Amphibia; order Anura; family Hylidae; genus Hyla; species Hyla sarda. The sequence goes on along the minus strand of NC_079189.1, from coordinate 40,389,961 downwards.
GGATGAAAATATAAAAGAGTTATGATTTTTAGAAGGCGAGGAGGAAAAAATGAAAACGTAAAAATTAAATTGTCTGAGTCCTTAAGGCCAAAATGGGCTGAGTCCTTAAGGGGTTAAAGTTTTGACATTTTAAGTATATGGATCAGAAAGGAGTCCTTTTAAGTTCTGTTAAGTGTGAACATTGGTATTGGGCTTCTGTGGCTCTCAAGCAAGTTGGGGGGGTACTGGGGGAAGGGTTGACTGTAAGAAATGTGTAATAGGGAAACTTGCTTTTGGGTCTGATTAATGCTAAATCTGTTTTATTTATTTGTTTTTTGCAGTGGCAGGCTCTTCAACATAGTGTGTATGATGGAAAATGTTGACATGGTCTTGAAGTGGTACAGAGAGCTGGTCCCATCAGTACGTGCACTGGATACACTTAAAGGGATACTCCGCTGCTCAGCGTTTGGAACAAACTGTTCCAAACGCCGGAGTCAGCGCCAGGAGCTAGTGATGTCATAGCCCCGCTTTCTCATGACGTCATGCCCAGCCCCCTGAATGCAAGTCTATGGGAGGGGCGTGACAGCTGTCACGCCCCCTCCCATAGACTTGCAATGAGGGGGTGGGGTGTGACTTCATGAGGGGGCGGGGCTATGACATCACTAGCTCCCGTCGCTGACTCCAGCGTTCGGAACAGTTTCTTACAAACGCTGAGCGGTGGAGTACCCCTTTAACTTGTTTTATCTTTTGATGCTTACTATCCTGGGTTCTAATATTCCTCTTTTTTGTTTTTGTTTTTTAAAGCGCTATTATCCCACCTCCAGAGGCTTCCAGAACCTCCTTCAAGTGCTGGAGATGGAGAATCGACTTGAGCTCATACCCAAACTCTGGAAAGGTAAGTAAAAAACAATAAAATCTGATCACATGGAGCTTTATTAAGTGCAGTTGTGTAGAGAAAAGTCTCCGGCTTCTGCGGAGGTTGCGCCTCTGGTTTGGATTTAGGATGTACTAGGGATGGGCGGTATACCGGTTCATACCAGATACCGTTTTTTTTTTTTTAACCGCACAATATCAATTTTTGCCCATACCGGTCGGGCCCCTCCCCCCACCCCCCAAATGAATTACTTCTGACGCGGCCGCGGGATTTGCAGGAGCGGGAGCCGCTGAGCTCGCGTACGGTGCACATCCACGCTCCCCCTGCCGCTGGCTCTCAGTGATCAGAGCCAGGGGAAAGAGCAGAAACTTCATCCCCTGGCTCTGATGTTTCCCTCAGCCCCGAGCCTGCTCCCTGCTCAGCCCCCCTCTCCCCTTCCTGCAGGCTGTTTAAGTTTATCATGCCCGTCCCCAGGTCCGGGCTCTGCAGGGCCTCCTTTCCCTGCAAGCACCAAATGTGACTGGCAGGCACAGGGCATCTGATCTTTGATCCCCGAGAGGTGACCGGGATCAGAAGCTCTGCAGCGCCCGTACATTCAGGGCTTGCAGGGGGAGAAGGCTCTGCTGATTCTCACATTCCCGTCCCTGCTCGGGGATCAGAGAACGGAGCGGGGACTAAGATCAGAAGCGCTGCGTCTGCACATTCAGCGCTTGCAGGGGGAGAAAGCTCTGCAGCGGCCGCAGCTGGGGACCGGGATTATAAACTGTGCAAAATGTAAGTGAATAGCTGTCCATGGGGGAAATCATGATAGCGCTGCGGCTGACAGTTAACCCCTTCCCCACCATGGGGGGCCGTGCGCACGGTCCCCATGGCAGTGAAGGGGTTAACTGTCAGCCGCTGCACTTATACACGGTTTCCCCCATGGTATCACGGTAATACCTTGATACCGCCATAACTTGAAAAAATACTGTGATATACATATAAGGTCATACCGCCCAGCACTAGGATGTACCCACTGCTGCTTTCCACTTGTGTGGGTAAAGAGACATGATACAAATGAAAAGTGTCTGTATTATATGCAGAGTCTTGTACAATGTCTGCATTGCCATAGCTTGTTGAGTTTGAATTTTTTCAGTATTTTATAGTTGACTATTTTTTTCCCCCCCCCCATTTTCCCTTTTCACCCCAAGATATCAAAATAATTGGCCATGGTAACAAGGAATACTTGCTTGAGGAAATCCTAAACTTGATGGCGAGCGGGAAACGGAATGCAGAGGTTTGTAATTTTTGTGTACACTATCCACATAGAAAAAATAATTGAGGAATATTGCAGTTCTCTCATTTACCACTATGTAGCCACGATAGAATGGTTGTATTATATTAGAGGGTGGGCCAGTTTAAAGGGGTACTCCTGTGGAAACCTTTTTATTTTATTTTATTTTTTTAAATCAACTGGTGCCAGAAAGTTAAACAGATTTGTAAATCACTTCTATAAAAAAATCTTAATCCTTCCAGTACTTTTTAGGGGCTGTATACTAAAGAGAAATCCAAAAAAGAAATGCATTTCCTCTGATGTCATGACCACAGTGCTCTCTGCTGACCTCTGATGTCCATTTTAGGAACTGCCCAGAGAAGAAGAAAATCCCCATAGCAAACATATGCTGCTCTGGACAGTTCCTAAAATGGACAGCAGAGGTCAGCAGAGAGCACTGTGGTCATGACATCAGAGGAAATGCATTTCTTTTTTGGATTTCTCTTTAGTATACAGCCCCTAAAAAGTACTGGAAGGATTAAGATTTTTTTAATAGAAGTGATTTACAAATCTGTTTAACTTTTTGTCACCAGTTGATTTGAAAACAAAAGTTTTCCACGGGAGTACCCCTTTAAGGGGTTATCCAGGAATCGAAAAACAGAGATTATTTCTTTCAAAAACTGCTCTGTCTGTCTGTCTCCAGGTTGGGTGCGGTATTACAACTTGGCTCCATTCAATTCAATGGAACTGAGCTACAGAACCACACCCAACCTGGAGACAGACAGGGAGTGGTCTTTGAAAGAAATAAGCTGTGTGTTTCGATTTCTGGATAACCCTTTAACAACCTATTGTATGCTCTAATGTACTGCCTGAGGACAATATATAGTAGCTCTGTGTGTGCACAGAGGAGGCGGGATAGTAACTTTGTGCCATACATAGGCTCCTGTGGTTGATTAATCCTATGTATACACACGATACAACTAATGCAGCTTCTAGATATCGATAAGTATTTTCATTTCTTTGGCTTTTTCTTTCTTAGCTCCAGACTGCATTTGCTGATACTGCCGTATCTATAAAATCTGTGTATGACTCCAGTGAAAATTCTAGAATTCCACTAAAGGCATCTGCAGCTGCATTTGGGAATATAGCAATACTGCTGTCAAGAGCCGGGAGATTGGAGGAAGCTTGGTAAGATTCGGGCCTGTACATATCCCTCTCTACAGAGTTTAAAATACTAGTAAACCTAATGCTTCAGCTTGACAGTGTAGATCAGTGTTTCCCAACCGGGGTGCCTCCAGCTGTTGCAAAACTACAACTCCCAGCATGCCCGGACAGCCGGAGGCTGTCCGGGCATGCTGGGAGTTGTAATTTTGCAACAGCTGGAGGCACCCTGGTTGGGAAACACTGGTGTAGATTCACGTTAAAAAGTGGATCCTGATTATTTAGCATTAGTAAAAGATGAAAACGTCACAGTGCTCTAAGATCAACACGTACAAACTTTGTAAAGCATTTTTAATCGCATTAGTGGAATAGCCACAGAAATTTGGGAACGTAACAAATACAGTAAAGTTGCAGCCCATTTCCATTCACTTATTTTTTTTATTTTTTTTTATTTTTTTTAAGCCTGTTGGCTCACATTGTACTCATCACCCATCCCATTTGAATTGTTTATGATCACATCCCTCACACATTGCAGAGATTGCCAGCTTTAAATGTTGCCTATGCTGCTGTAATCACAGGACTTTAACCCCTTAACGACGCAGGACGTAAATGTACGTCCTGGTGACGTGGTACTTAACGCACCAGGACGTACATTTACGTCCTGAGCATAACCGCGGGCATCGGAGCGATGCCGGCATCATGCGCGGCAGGTCCCGGCTGTGGATCGCAGCCAGGGACCCGCCGGTAATGGCGGACACCCGCGATCCCGCGGATGTCCGCCATTAAGCCCTCAGATGCCGTGATCAATACCGATCACGGCATCTGCAGCATCACGGTCACTCAACAGGATGATCGGATCGCCCGCAGCGCTGCCGTGGCGATCCGATCATCCTGCATGGCAACCGGAGGTCCCCTCACCTGGCTGCGCTGCCTTCCGGGAGTCTTCTGCTCTGCTCTGCCTTCCCGCAGACCAGAGCAGAAGATCACCGATAACCCTGATCAGTGCTATGTCCTATACATAGCACTGAACAGGATTAGCAATCGAGTGATTGCTTTAAATAGTCCCCTATGGGGACTATTAAAAATAAAAGTAAAAAAATAAAGTTAAAAAAATTTGAAAAACCCCCTCCCCCAATAAAAATGTAAATTGTCCCATTTTCCATATTTTACTCCCAAAAAGTGTAAAGAAAAATTTTATAAACATATTTGGTATCGCCGCGTGCGTAAATATCCGAACTATTAAAATAAAATGTAAATTATCCCGTACGGTGAACGGCATGAACGTAAAAAAAAAAAATACAAAATAGCTGCTTTTTTTATTACATTTTATTCCCAAAAAAAATTTATAAAAAATGTAATAAAAGTTTTTGTATAAGCAAATATGGTATTAATAAAAATTACAGATCACGGCGCAAAAAAATGAGCCCTCATACCGCCGCTTATACGGAAAAATGTAAAAGTTATAGGTCTTCAAAATAGGGGGATTTTAAACGTACTAATTTGGTTAAAAAGTTTGCGATTTCTTCTAAGCGCAACAGTAATAGAAAAGTGTAAAATCATGGGTATCATTTTAATTGTACTGACCCAGAGAATAAAAAAAATACATGTCATTTTTACCATAAATTGTACGGCGTGAAAACAAAACCTTCCAAAATTTGCAAAATTGCGGTTTTCTTTTTAATTTCCCCACACAAATAGTATTTTTTTGGTTGCACCATACATTTTATGGTAAAGTGAGTGATGGCATTACAACGGACAACTGGTCGCGCAAAAAACAAGCCCTCATACTAGTCAGTGGATGAAAATATAAAAGAGTTATGATTTTTTGAAGGGGAGGAGGAAAAAACTAAAACGTAAAAATAAAATTGTCGGAGTCCTTAAGGTCCAAATGGGCTGAGTCCTTAAAAGGTCCAAATGGGCTGAGTCCTTAAGGGGTTAAAGGGGTACTCCCCTGGAAAACATTAGTTTTTTTTTAAATCAACTGGTGCCGGAAAGTTAAACAGATTTGTAAATTATTTATTTTTAAAAATCTTAACCATTCCAGTACTTATCAGCTGCTGTATTTTCCAGAGGAAGTTCTTCTCTTTTTGAATTTCCTTTCTGCCTGACCACAGTGCTCTCTGCTGACACCTCTGTCCATGTCAGGAACTGTCCGGAGCAAGAGCAAATCCCCATAGCAAACCTATCCTGCTCCGGACAGTTCCTAAATGGACAGAGGTGTCAGCAGAGAGCACTGCGGTCAGACAGAAAGGAAAATAATATAGAAAGGCACTTCCTGTGGAGCATACAGCAGCTAAGTACTGTAAGGGTTAAGATTTTTAAATAGAATTAATATACAAATCTGTGTAACTTTCTGGCACCAGTTGATTTAAAAAACAATCAGATTTGTATATTCTATTTACAAATCTTAACCCTTCCAGTACTTAGCTGCTGTATGCTCCACAGGAAGTTCTTTTCTATATGAATTTCCTTTGTCTGACCACAGTGCTCTCTGCTGACACCTCTGTCCATTTTAGGAACTGTCCGGAGCAGGAGAGATTTGCTATGGGGATTTGCTCCTACTCTGGACAGTTCCTGGCATGGACAGATGTGTCAGCAGAGAGCACTGCGGTCAGACAGAAAGGAAATTCATATAGAAAAGAACTTCCTCTGGAGCATACAGCAGCTGATAAGTACTGGAAGGGTTAAGATTTTTAAAAAGAAATAATTCACAAATCTGTTTAACTTTCCGGCACCAGTTGATTTAAAAAACAATGTTTTGCAGTGGAGTACCCCTTTAAGAGATTTGTCAAAAAATGGAATTACTAGTTTGTACTTCTGCAAAAAGAACTTACAAGCTAATAAAGTTATTAAATAACTGCAGCCTTTTTACTATTTCTTTGTGTTTTGACCTATTCTAATGTGAACAAAATAATTTCTACCATCGGCTGCAGGAATGATACTGGTTAGGGGGGAATCATACCAAAATATAGATGGATGGATTGGATTAGAATAGATTAGATAGATGTTAATACAATAGATATTATGCTTGGTGCAGGATCAGAGGAGGTGGCACATGCTCAAGGGAATGTAGGGAAACTGAAGAGCATCCCTATCATGCTCCACCCCCTCGGAACCTGAATAAGGTATAACATGGTGCATCAGCTCTATCTGGAATGTTTATGTAAATGAAAACCAAAATAGGACATTTTAACATTTATCTATTTCTATCACTTTTTACATTTTTTATTTATTTTTTTTATTTTTTTTTTATAACAGGAAAATTCTTAGTTCTTTCAAAGTGAAGCATCTTGTTCCCCGGTAAGTACAGTTTCCATATATGATGTAGGTAAAATCCTCCGAAATGTTAGGTGTCTGCAGTACTTACCTGCCTGTCCTGTAAAAAGCAGATACTGAAGTTTGCTGGTTACATGCAGCGCAAGCTTTTCCGAAATGTAGGCATGCTTGGTATTCCGAGAGCATCTCCATAGTAAACTGTTGTGTGAACAGATATAGAAATAATGGGAGAAATTTATCAAGACTTGTGTCGAGGAAAAGTTGACAGTTGCCCATAACAACCAATCAGATCAGCTCTTTAATATTTAAAGGGGTATTCCGGCTTTATACACCTTATCCCCTATCCTTTGAATAAGATGTGTGATCGCAGGGGTCCCGCCAGCGGCGGGACCCCTGCGATCATACATCTTATTCCCTATACAAAGGATAGGGGATAAGATGTATAAAGCCGGAATACCCCTTTAAAACGGCCTCTGTAAAATTAAAGAAACAATCTGATTGGTTGCTTAAGGCAACTGGTCAGCTTTTCCTCTGCACGGGTTTTCATAAATCTCCCCTATTGGCCCACAATTTTGCTTCCAAATGTGCCGAAATTGTGGTCTGCAGCAAATGAGACAAAAAAAAAAAAAAAAAAAAAAAAAAAAAAAAGGCAACAAGGGGATGTGGCCTACTGGGAGAAAGGTGCATTATCTTTGGCGAAAGGACAAAACTAATAGTTGGTGTAAATCAACCGGTGCCAGAAAGTTAAACAGATTTGTAAATGACTTCTATTTAAAAATCTTAATCCTTCCAGTACTGATCAGCTGCTGTATGCTCCAGAGGAATTTCTTTTCTTTTTGAATTTCCTTTCTGTCTGACAAACAGTGCTCTCTGCTGACACCTCTGTCCATTTTAGGAACTGTCCAGAGCAGGAGAGGTTTGCTATGGGGATTTGCTTCTACTCTGGACAGTTCCTAAAATGGACAGAGGTGTCGGCAGAGAGCACTGGGGTCAGACAGAAAGGAAACTCAAAAAGAAAAGAACTTCCTGTGGAGCATACAGCAACTGATAAGTACTGGAAGGATTAAGATTTTTAAATAGAAGTCATTTACAAATCTGTTTTAACTTTCTGGAGCCAGTTGATTTAAAAAAATGTTTTTTTTTTCAAGGGGAGTACCCATTTAAAGGAGTTGTCTCCCAGCCTTCCTGTTATGTCCTCTCCTCCAGGAAAGCCTGTCTGCAGATCCCATCTCTTCCTAAATATATTGAACAGGAGGGTCGCTATGTATGTATGCAGGCAGCCTCCCCTCCCTCCTCATTCAGTCTTTATATAGTGAGAAGCTCCTACCATTTCCAAGCCTTATTGCTGTTTTTCAGTGAGTGCAGGGCTTCTGAACCAAGCAGCAGCAGTCAGAAGAAGCAGCAGTCAGGTCTCTTGTCTGAGAAAACATTGGACAATAATCGTATCATTTTTATGTTCCAGGCCAAATGTGATCACCGAGGTTTTAGATGCCGCTAAAGCTGCAGAGAATAGGGCTGTGGCTATGGACCTGGTGCAGCTGGCGGTCAGCTTCAGTTTGCCCGACACGGCGCAGATAGCTCAGCGAGTGCTGAATGACTTCACCCTGACAGAAGAACAGAGGTAAACCTTGTGTTTTAATACAAACGTATAGACGGCTTTATGCCTGATCCTACTCCGGCTACTCCGATATAAGTAGGATCCGGCTTTATGCCTGATCCTACTTATATCTCTGCTGCGTAGTCATGTGAGTCCCTCTCTGCATTACTTCACATAGGCAGCACCTGATGGAGCTTGGTATTGTAGAACAAAGTCTGGTCTATTGTTTTCATAGAAAACCATTTTGCCCCTAAATTGTAAGAAAACTTCTGTACATTTCTGTTTTAAATGACAGGCGCCATTTGTGGATGACCTAATTGGCTATAAAGTATAAACTCTTAGGCCAGGGATACACTGCGACTTTTTGTAGCGCTATTAAATGAGTTTAAAGACGTACTCCGGTGGAAAACAAATGCTTTCACATAAACTGGTGCTGGAAAGTTATACAGTTTTTTAAATTACTTATATAAAAATCTTAATCCTTCCAGTACTTATCAGCTGCTGTATGCTGCAGAGGAAGTTGTGTGGTTCTTTCCAGTCTGACCACAGTGCTCTCTGCTGACACCTCTGTCTGTTTCAGGAACTGTCCAGAGCAGGAGCAAATCCCCATAGCAAATCTCTCCTGCTCTGGACAGTTCCTGACATGGACAGAGGTGTCAGCAGAGAGCACTGTGGTCAGACAGAAAGAACTACACAACTTCCTCTGGAACATACAGCAGCTGTACTGGAGTACCCCTTTATCAAGTTAGACACAGCTGCAGTCCAAAGGAAAACATGTATGCCATAATGTGGACTGAAGCTGTCAATCTGTAGCACTACAGAAAGTCACAGTTTAGCTCCAGCCTTAAAGGAGTACTCTGCCACTAAACTTCTTATCCCCTATTCAATGGATAGGGGATAAGAGGTCTGATCGAGCAAACTTTGCTCCATGCCTGATGACGGGCGATACAGGGGCCGGAGTATTACGTCCCGCCCCCTCAATGTAAGTCTATGGGAGGAGACGTGGCGACCTTCACTTCCACTCCCATAGACTTGTATTGAGGGGGCGAGGTGTGACGTCTCAAGGGTGCAGGGCCGTGACATCACTATACTCCGGTCCCTGTATCCCCTGTCATCAGGCATGGAGTGAAGTTCACTCCATGCAGCAAATGACAGGGGGGCTGCAGGAGAGATCGTGGGGGTTCCCAGTGGCGAGACCCCCACGATCAGACATCTTATCCCCTATCCTTTGGATAGGGGATAAGATGTCTAGGGGTGGAGTACCCCTTTAATGTAAGGCTAAATGCACAGTATAAGCTCCTTAGTTGTATGCAGCCAGTGCAACTCCATAGACCCCTTACTTCTTGGGATTAGGACTTGGAGACCCCTTACTTTTTGGGATTAGGACTTGGCATTATATGAAACACAATACAGCTCCATAGTATAGAGCAGTGTTTTTCAACCAGGATGCCTCTAGCTGTCGCAAAACTACAACTTCCAGCTGGGAATTGTAGTTCTGCAACAGCTGTAGTGAACGGAGACCGTGTTGAATAGTTACCTGTCATACAGAAAGATCATTGGGGAAGATTTATCAAAACCTGTCCAGAGGAAAAGTTGCTGAGTTGCCCATAGCAACCAATCAGATTGCTTCTTTCTTTTTTGAAAATGTCTCTTAAAAATGAAAGAAGCGATCTGATTGGTTGCTATGGGCAACTCAGCAACTTTTCCTCTGGACAGGTTTTGATAAATCTCCCCCATTGTATATGTATGATTTCCATCTTAAAAAAACTTTATTCTGTTCTTTTTTCATAGGATAACCTTACAAGACCTGACCCAGAGCAGCGGCACAAGCAGCAGCAGCAGCAGCAGTAGTGACAGTGACCATGATTAGGATACTAGCACTGGATTGTGGAACATCTGTCATCGCTGCTTCAGATTATTGAAGAGGGAAAAAAGACTCTTCAGTGTTATGTTTTTTTGGGTAGGGTCACACACAGCGCATCCACAGCGTATTTCATGAGGTGGATGCGCCGATGGCAGTTACAAGACCAACCTCCCTGCTGCGGCTGGATAGCTCTGCAGATGTGCAGCGGGAAATTCCATGCTACGAGCAGACACACAGAGCTACTTGGCTGCAGCCGGGAGCTTGCGCTTGTGACTACCATCGGCGCATCCACCTCGTGAAATATGCTGTGGATGCGCTGTGTGTGACCCCACCCTTAAAGTGCATTCATCTTAATCTCCCTGGAGAATTTATAATAAATTATTTCTGAAGTTTTTTTTTTTCTTTTTATACTGCTCAGTGTGAAGCTTATGTCTCCTATGTGCATATAAAATACATAAACAAGTCGAGTACCTGTAAATGTTTTTTTTTTTCTTTAACTGTAAATTTTTATTAAAGTTTTTCCAATACAAAGGTAGAACAACACAAGATGCATATTAGCGCAATGTGTAAGTCAAAATAAAATACCTAGGAAATAAAAAACAAAAACAGGTAGTAAAGATATCTAGGTAATAAAGTACAAAAATATCGTTTACGTTATACGAGGGCTGGGCGGTATACCGGTTCATACCAAATACCAACATTTTTGTCCTGCACGATATGAATTTTTCCCTATAACGCAATACCAGTTTGGCCCCTCCCCCTCAGGAATGAATGACTTATCAGTCCGCTGCGCTGTCCCCACATCGGGGAACTAATCATATGATCATATGTGACCCATGAGCGCTGTTCTGCTTCTCCCCCCCAAATTATCAGCCCAGCACTGTCCCCATCGGGGTAAATACTCACATATCACCCGCAAGCTCTGCCCTCATTATCATCCTGTTGCCGCCGCCGGCGCTGACACTCTATACCAGTGGTCTTCAACCTGCGGACCTCCAGATGTATGTATCTGGGAGAATGCTGCCGTAATTGCCCACTGGCCCCTGTTTTGCTTATCAGGCACAGGTAGGATTAGCGTTAGGTCTCGCACCATCTTGAGAAACCTTGGCGTTGGTGTGCGGGCTCTGGTGTGTCCTTCATATAAGGATACACTGCCGAATGTCTCAATTTTAACATCAGTGTTGAGGGATAGCCAATGTCATTGTATTAATCTACCACAGTAGTGCACCCATATTCCTGTATTGGACCTCCAGATGTTGCAAACCTACAACTCCCAGCATGCCCGGACAGCCAAAGGCTGTCAGGGCATGCTGAGAGTTGTAGTTCAGGAAACATCTGGAGGTCCGCTGGTTGAAGACCACTGCTCTATACTGTACGCTATGCCCGGGCTGCAAAAGGTAAACAAAATAAACAAACTCACCTTCCCCGTCGGTCCGGACCAGCTTCCAAGGGAACGGGACTGTCGGACAGCTGTCAGCCTCCTCATGTAAGGAGCTCTGGCCGGCTTCTTACTTGACAGTGGGCTCAGCCTATCACCGGCCGAGGCGGAACATCGCTGCGGCCGGTGATAGGCTGACGGCTGTCCGACGTTCCCGTCCCCAGCGTAAGGCCGACGTCGGAACATGCGTTAAAGTTTATTATGTGTACATGTTGCAGCCCGCCAGCCGCAACAAACAGGAGGACAAGGAGGGCAGCGCTTGCGGGTGATATGTGAGTATTTACCCCGATGGGGACAGTGCAGCACTTTTGTAGCCCGGGCATAGTGTACAGTATAGAGCAGTGGTCTTCAACCTGCGGACCTCCAGATGTTGCCTGAACTACAACTCTCAGCATGCCCGGACAGCCAAAGCCAAAGAGTGTCCGCAACAAACAGGATGACAATGAGGGCAGTGCTTGCGGTGATATGAGTATTTAAACCGATGGGGACAGCGCTGGGTTGATAATTAATTTGGGGGATATACCGTGAAACCGCCATAAGTTACAAAAATACAGTGATACACATATTTGGTCATACCGCCCAGCCCTACGTTATACTCAACTATCAGTTATTGCGTATACATGAAAAATCTGGGTTAATCCCAAAAGGCCCTTCATTGGGCTCCTACAAAACAGAGAAGTACAATTCTCCACCAGACATAACAAATGCAAGACGACAGAGAGTGGACGTGGGGGGAGGGGTGGGGGGGGGAGAAGGAGTTGGGCTTAAGAAAGATGGGAAGAAAAGGTAGTGTCAGAGGAAGTGAGAGAGCTAAGGAGGTTGCCTATCCATGAACCTATCTCAGGGCTCCCATACAGATAGGTAGAGAGTTATTGAGAGAGGCAGTAAGATATTCAAGAGAACTTATTTCCCTGATTCTCGCCACCAGATCAGTCTCTGATGGGGGAAGGGTTAGTTTCCAGCATTTCGCAATTAGGATCTTAGCTGCTAAGACCATGTGCATGAACAATTTAAATGGCCTTTTGGGTAAGATTGGAGTAGAGAGGTATAATAAATAGACCCGGGGATCCAAGGGGACCCGAGCACCCAGGACTTCCAGTATCAGTTGCTTCACCATGTCCCAATACGGAGCAATGATAGGACAGGACCAGAATATGTGAAAGACTGTGCCCAGCCCCACCCCACAACACCAGCATTGGGGAGGAATATTCGGGTTCATTTTGTTAAGCAGTGCAGGGGTGTGATACCAGCCCATTAACATCTTAAATTGGGTTTCCTTATATGCTGTACAAATGGAAGCCTTAGAAGCTTGTTGCCAAATTATCCGCCATTGGGGTAGGGTGATAGGGGTGTTCAAGTCCTCCCAACGGCTCTTTCGTCTGCGGCCCCGATCAGCATAACCGCTCAAAGGTCGTAGGTAGGGAGACCACATGAGTGCCAAGCACAGGCGACATGAAGTGCCTGAGTTGGAGATAATGAAGCCATTCAGAGGAGGGAAGACCATACCGGGAAACTAAGTCCTCAAAGGATAAGTGTTCGGGATAGGGGTCCAATTACGTCGGCCCAACAGAAGAGCCCCCTACCTCCCCACTCACTGACCATGCTGGAAGAGAGGCTCTGAGGGAAAGCAGGAGGGTAAAGAAAAGATTGCAAGGGGGAGACACAGGAGAAGAGATGGAATTTCCTGGAGCAGTACCCCCAAACATACTTAGAGATGGAGATAGGTCCCAGCAGAGGGGGGGGGGGGGTTAGGAGGGGTGTATTCGGGTGCTCCCGTGGGCTGGAAAAGGTGGATACAGTTCTAGGAGACTCTTTCCTAGGACTGTATCCACCTTTTCCAGCCCACCGGAGCACCTGAAAACTGAACTAATTTATGCAGGAAAAGTCAGCAACCGCCGAGCCGAGAAGTTCATGACGAATCGAATTTACTGTAAGTTCGCTCATCTCTAATAGGGAGATTGCCTAAAAAGTACTCTATGCGGGTATGCAGTTTATTGGGGTAAAAAGTGAACGATTTGTCGGTAAAGTGGTAAATCCGCCAGAGATTATAGAGGGAGGAGGAGTGAATCAAGCGACGGAACAAAGAAGTGAGACACAGCTGAGTGGGAGGGGCGGGATTGCCAAGGGCCGAATGGCGATCCATAGAAGGGGAGAAAATAAGGTTGAAATCACCACCAAAAAGCCAGGCTATTCAGAGGAACCTCATGATATTAAGATGGGCAATATCTAATCAATAGACATCAATATGGAATGCTTAATACACTCTGCCCCCTTCTAACCAACTACAAATCACATGACTCCAAGAATGGGTAAATCCATCTAAGAATATATACATGGAAGAACTATGATATACTTCCCCCCCATTCTGGACTATTTTCTATACATGACTTTGGTAAGACATTAAGACAATTAGCAGAGATATATGATCTTGCTCTATATTTTAGGAGGAAGAACTTGAAACAAGTTTCCTGTGTGGGAAATATACTTATTTACGTTTAAATTGGCGAGTAGGAATTCTATCAATGTCTAACCAATTATTTAATGCTTTGATAGATTATGAATCTTGATTCTTCTGCAGGTAGAATGAAGTCTCACAATATCCTAAAACTATGATCTCAATATCAAGATAATTATTTTATTAATTTATTTGCCAATCTAAATGGTATAATCCCATCCACATTATCCCAATTAGCCTTAATTAAATGGAATACAATTTTGTGTGTCTCTTACCAAAACTTTGTAAGAACCTAACTTCTGCTCTGAGGAACACTGAACGGTCCATCTCATCGTCAGGGACAGCCATTGGGTCGGTACCGTGTGATCAGTCTGGCATCTGGGATCTCACATGGCTTTCATGGCTTCCATCTTGTGGACCTCTTTTAGTGGAAGACCTCTTTGTCTTTGTCTTTGTCCTTTTCAGCCTACAGTCTACAGTTCAGATCAGTCTCCAGTTCCCAGTTAGAGCAGTTCAGACTTCAGCATTCAGACTTCAGTATCAGCCTTCAGTAACCCTAACATCTGGTTTACCAGACTTTTTAATTAGTTAGACACCCCCTCCTAAATTGGAATTCCCCAATGAATGTAGGTTGGGCGTGTACATATGGTAATGATTATGACATCCCTATACTACTCAGAATGCATTGGGCATATCACCCATAATGCCTTTCCTGTGGTGTAATGTCACCTTCCCATACACTAGGGGGTGCTATTGCATAAGCAATTAGCATCATTACCATTAAGGGTTAACTGTCAATAATTGGTCTTAAACCAACATTCCACACTTGAAATATGGAGCACTAGATTATCAAACAGGGATTACTTTTGACATCTATAAGTAATCAAACCCTGGATTCTCATAGACATAGAGTCTCCAATTAGACATCCTAAATTTATTAGAGAGATAAAGAGTCCCATGTAGGTCTCTTTCCCCACAGATGTGTGAATGTCTAGAGAATGTAACTAGACCTCTTATCAGTCTCTTGTTTAAACACCATAAATAAACTAAGTAGACCTCTCTACTCCCCGACTGGCATTTAGAGATGCAGTAAAGATGAAACTTCAGAAATTGGCCTACTTATGTTATACACAAAATGGCCGACATCATGCTCTTATACTATAAAACATATTAAACATAGTGATTCATTTTTGGGGTGTCCAAAATGCATGACAAAATACAAGCATTAATACAATAGTACATAATCTATGTTTAGCAAACTAGCATGAATCTACCCAAGTGAATATTTAGTGTAGAAATGATACAATCAATATACTTATCCATCCCAGGCTAAGGAGCAGGAGATGCTCCCCTCTTCAAGAAAGATCCAAAGGAAAAGGGGCAGAGGCCCATATGATTTCCAGTAAAATACCCTAATGCCCCACCCCTTTGGCCTAGTGTCCGCCTGCTCTCACATGATGTGGAAAAACAGGTTCTTTAGCCCTGATTTCTGTGGCTGTGTTTGACCATGGGGGCAGGGAAATGTATATACTACATGGGATATAATGGATGTAAAAACACATAATTTCAATATCCATAACACCCGCACGCGAATATTATTCCGGCATCCTCTATTATCCAAATCTTCCAAGTGGTTATGCATGTCTGAGAGGAACTCTGATTGCGATGCAACAGTGGATTGGAGCTGAGAAATGTATGCCCGGGTAGAATCATGGGCCTCCTTTAAATTCTCAAGTCTGCCAGAAACATGCTGTAAGTCTTGGCGAATAGAGGCAATTTCGGCGTGGTAGGTGTCTTTGACTTCAGCAATTTAAGACCGAAAGTCCTCTCTGATTGGAATTTGGGATAGTAACTGGCCGAGGTCAAAAGGCGTTGGTGTGGGAGAAGGGAGACCCGAGCACTCCAGCTCAATATCAGGGAGGCTGTCCCAAGAAGTTGATCCCCTAGGGGTCCCAGAGGAATACAAAGGCCCCAGGGGTGCCAGGCCCAGTAAACCCCCAGGCTTGGGGACAGAGGACATGATCCCAGGGGAGGGAGACACAGGAGTGCAGGAGGGGGGAACCTGCGTGTTGGCCAGAGTACCCTCAGGGGCAAGAGAGGGAAGGGAGGAGGGAGAGGAGGCCCAGTCCTGGGTATGCAGGTGGTGGTCCGGGGGCAGGACCCCCGGTAGTAGGAGCAGCAGGCAGTCCCAAATGAATAGGCAGTGGAGCGGGAGATAAGGGTACGCCTCCCACAACAGCAGCCCAGGATGGTGGTGAGGGGACCAGAGACCCTTTATGTGGAGGGTCCATAGGGACCTGAGGTAGGTGAGAGAAGGAGGGAGCCACAGCAGGGAGTGCAGCCGAGGCAGGGAGGAGAGGCTGTACTTCAGCAGGGGCCCATACCTGGGTGAGGGCAGGCTCAGTAATCTTCGGGGCCCGCACCACATCCACCCCGGCTTCCGTTTGCAGCAGAGGCCTCACCTCCGGTCCGCACGCCAACCAGAAGTCCCCGTTGGGGCTCCGGAATCGCTAAAGCAGCCGGCCACAGGGTAGCGGAGGGTCCGCCAGCGGCACCCTCGCAGCATGCAGCTCCTGGGAGGGTGCAGGCGTCCCTGACCGGGAGTGCAGCCCGGAAGCGTCCGGGAGGCTGGAGGGCCCAGGAGGAGAGGAAGGCCACAGGTACTGGCGTATGCAGCACATTGCCTTGGACGGGGCCAGAGGTGCAGGGGGTCTCTTGGAGGCTTTTCTGGAGGATTTCCCCATAGGGGAGGCAGCGGTCAGGGCTGTAACAGAGTGACAGAGGGCCTCGAGGTGCGGAGCTCACTCAAGCTACGGCCATCTTCCTCGGCGCCTCGCCACACCCCACCTGTAAATGTATTTTCTTGTACTCCAGAGCTGCATTCACAATTCTGCAGGCTTGCATACCCCTGGAATAAAGCAGATGTCGGGTCTTCTAAGCATTCTGTACATGCAATATAAAATAGGTGAAGCTGTTCTTCGGGGCGCTATACATTGTTTCCTATGACTGGATGCCATATTGTTGCTCCACTGCATCAGGCACTGCTAGAAGGATGCAAACAAATGATCCAGCACCGCATGCCACCACTTTAATAGTAAAGATCTAGGGGGACATAGAGCTGTTTAGTTATATTTATTTGGCACAGTGGAGGTTTTTTGTGTGACTTTTCAAACAGACATCGTGCAGTACACCATTTATCATTTTCACTATGCAGTGGTCACATTTATTAATTGTGACTTTTGTAAAGAGTCACAAATTGTGGCGCTACGAGCAAAATCAAGGAGCAAATCTAAAAGGAAACGTGAGAAAAACCTCTACACTAAGGAAATGTACAAAGTACTAATAACACAAATTTATAATTTTCCTTGGGACTTTGATAAATTTGTTGCGCACAAGTCAAAATCACAGTAAAAAAAAGGGTGAAGAAAAACAACTACACTAGACATCCTGTGATAAATGGTCAGCTAAAATAAAGGCATACAAGTTGGGGGCAGTGGTTAGTGCACCTATCCTGGAAACGACTGAATGAGTGGTCTGAACATGAAATACATTGCCTTCCCCAGTTCAATCATAACAAAGCAAACAAAATTATAGCAAGAATTGACCTGCCTATGGTAGAAACCTCCTAGATGAGTGGTCTCAAATCTATGGCCCTCCAGATTTTGCAAAACTTCAACTCCCAGCATGCCATAACAGCCGTTGGCTTCGCTGTACCTCCGGAGGGCCATTTTTAGTTTGTGGCCCTTCCTGTTGGCTTGGGCACAGCCCCATGAGTCTTCACCAAGGTCCTGGCGGCAGTGATTGCCATCCTGCGAACATGGGGCGTGTCCGTGACTCCCTACCTGCACAACCTCCTGGTCAAAGCTCAAACAGGGCCCAGAATCAGGAGAGTCTCCTTCTCACTCTTCAGACTTTGTCCTGTTTCGGCTTGGTGGTCAATCGGGACAAGTCCAACCTGATTCCCACCCAGCCTCTGCTCTTCTTAGGACTCCAGTTCGACACAGCGATTGACTGGATTCAACTTTTGCCGGACAAGCACCGCGCTTTGTCAACAGGAGTTCGTCTTCTCCTCCGTCCTGTTCCAGTTTCCATACGGTTCTGCATGGAAGTCCTGGGTCGGATGGTGGCAGTCATGGATGCTGTTCCCTTTGCCCAGTTTCATTGTCGTCCTCTTCAAATTTCTCTTCTGTCTCGGTGGGACAAGTCTCAGCTATCCCTCTATTGCAGGATTATTCTTCTTCCCAGGACTCGCCAGTTCCTCCTGTGGTGGCTTCTGTCTCCTCTTCTTCGACAGGGGCGATCCTTCCTGCCCCTCCACTGGTAGGTCATCACGACGGATGCCAGTCTCAGCGATTGGGGGGGGGGGGGGGGTCAGTTTTTTAGGGATCGGACAGTCAAGGGCTGTTGGTCCTCCCAGAAAGCTCTCTTCCCAATCAACATCAATTTACCTTTGCATCCTCCATTGGGAGCGCCTTCTCCAGCGATGGCTGAGGTCTCCAGGATCCTTCTCTGGGCGGAACTCAGAGTTTCCTCCATCTCGGTGATTCAGATTCCAGGAGTTGAAAATTTGGAGGTGGGCTTCCTCAATCGTTCCTCAGACGATCCCGGCGAGTGGTCTCATCATCCAGGTGTTTGCGGAGATCTGTAACCTCGGGGGCACTCCAGACGTGGTTCCTCACTTCGTCGAAACGTCCCGAGATCCTCTGGCCCTAGCCATAGATGCCCTAGTGATCCCCTGGTCGCACTTCGTCCTCCCCTATCTCCTCCTCTCCTTCCCAGTGTCCTAAGAAACCTCAAGGCGGAGGGCATCCCTGCCATTCTCGTGGCTCCGGACTAGCCCAGACGAGCGTGGCACGCCGACGTGGTTCGACAAGTGGATGACGCACCACTGCGCCTCCCAGTTCATCCCGACCTGCTCTCTCAGGGTCTCCTTTGCCACCCCAATTTACTGTTGCTGCATTTGATGGTGTGGCGGTTGAAACCGCGGTGCTGAGTGCCAGGGGGTTCTCTCCCCAAGTGATATGCACAATGATCAAGGCGCACAAGCCTTCCTCTGCGAAGATTTATCACTGTACTTGGCGGTCCTATTTTCGATGCTGTGACTCTCACTCCTTATCCCCAGTTGTGTTCTCCCTCCCACGCCTTTTTTCCTTTTTACAGTCTGGGCTGGAACAACGTTTGGCTCTTAGTTCCCTCAAGGGTCAGGTGTTGGCTCTCTGCATTCTCTTTCAGCATCTCCTGGTGTCCGATCCTCACATCAGCACCTTTCTGCAGGGTGGTGCTCATGCGACTTCGCCATACAGATCCCCTACTAACCCATGTGACCCGAATCTGGTTCTCTGTCTTGCAGGGTACTCCATTCAAACTTCTCCGGGACGGTTCTCTTCATATTCTTTCCTGGAAAGTGGCCTTCCTCATTGCGGTCACCTCCATTAGGAGAGTTTCGGAGCTGGCAGCTTTCCTGCCATTCCCCCTACCTCGTTTTACACCAGGACAAAATTGTTTTCCGTCCGGTCCCATCCTTTTTGCCTAAGATGGTCTCCGCCTTTCACCTAAATGAGGACATCGTCCTTCCGTCCGGCTCCATCCCATCCCAGGGAACATTTGCTTCATGGTTTTGATGTGGTACGAGCCGTTTGGATTTACCTTTCGACCACTTCTTCCTTTCGCCAGTGTGACTCTTTCTTTGTGCTTATGGAGGGTCGTCTTAAGGGACTTCCTGTTTCAAAGGCAATCATTTCGCTGTGCATTCGTTCTGCCATCTCGGAAGCTTACCGCTGCAAGGGGAAGACTCCTCCTCCGGGTCTCAGCTCATTCCACTCATTTTGTTGGGCCTCCTGGGCTCTCCACAACAAGGCTTCGTCCTTACAAATCTGTAAGGCGGCCACCTGGTCAAACATTTGCATCCGCTGATGCTGGTTTGGGTCGCAAGGTGTTGCATGCGGCTATGGCCCAGCCTTCCACCTGAATTACTTGAGTTTTTTTCCCACCCCAGGGACTGCTTTGGTACGTCCCATGGTCTCCTACTGGAGCTGAACAAAAAAAAAGCACCCACCCATTTTTCTGGTGTCCTTGGTCTGGTTACCTGTCCGAGGGTTGGTTCGGTTAATTTTTGTCTGTGGTTTCCTCGACAGTTACTGTTTTTTTTATTCCCTGTCAGTCCTCTCCTACTGCTTTTGGACTAAACTGATAGCTCAGAGCCTGTAGGCGGGGTATATCCTGCCAGGAGGGGCCAACTTCTTTTGTTGTCTAGTGTAAGCCTCCAAGTGACAGCAGCAAAAACCCACATTCTTTGTGTCCCCCCCCCCCCCCAATGGATCCACTGAGAAAGATTTTAAAGTAAGCAAAAAAAATCTACTTTTTGTCCCATCTAGGAGCCTTTTATAAGCATTTATTCGGTTGTTTATAGCCTGCTTATTGCTAGGCTGTAACAATTCCTGAGAGAAGGACTCGGATTGCACTGAAGAGACCTGTACCCCATGATTACATTGCAAAGGTTGTGAGGGCGTAGTCAGACCACTGAAGCACCAGGTAGGCACGTCAACTGTTTATGAGCTGCAATGATGGCATTTAAATGATAAAGTTAGATGATGGAAATCAGCATGATCTCTGAGGTCAGTCATTACTGGCAGGTGTCAGCTGCAGATAGCAGCCAGTACCTGCCGGGTATGATGCAGGCCCAGCAACAGAGCTCACACTATACTCCATCAGACCCATGATGTAAAAGAAAATCATGGGCCATGAAGAGGCTGACAAAACCTAGGCACCAGGACAAAAATCTCAGTTGCCGTAGTGCCTGGGATTTGCCAAGCCCGGCTTTACATTATTTAACAGAATGATGAATGATAAGTGTGTTTAAGGCAGTGCTTCAGAAACTGAGGGCCCCCATGTGTTGGTCAGATAGTTTTTACAGAAGTGACTATAAGCTGCACAGTGCTTTCCCTGGCTGCACCAGTCTCTGGTTCAGAAACGTTACTGTCTTATTTTAATGTTATACAGAATTTAGAAGACAAAGGGCTGCATTATCCAGCATTAGAAAAGTAGAGTTGATTTCTTAAAACAAAACCTGCACCACATTTGCCTTCAGGCTGTGGTATTGCAGCTTTGTTCCACTGAAGTGAGCCGAGTTGTAATAGCACACACAACCAGATGTGGCGCTGTTTATGGAAGAAATTAGCTCTGTTTTTCTATCCTGGATAACCTTATTAACCCCTTAACGACCACGGACGTAAATGTACGTCCTGGTTTGGCGGGACTTCCCGCACCAGGACGTAAATTTACATCCTGTGTATGACTGCGAGGATCGGAACGGTGCTCGCGTTCTACACGGCAGGTTCCGGCTGCTAGTAGCAGCCGGGGACCCGCCGGTAATGGCCAACATCCGCGATCACATGGATGTCCGCCATTAACCCCTCAGATGCCGTGATCAATACAGATCACGGCATCTGCGGCAGTGCGGTACTTTGAATGGATGATCGGATCGCCCGCAGCGCTGCCACAGTGATCTGATCATCCAGCATGGCGGCCGGAGGTCCCCTCACCTGGCTCCTGCCATCTCCCGGGGTCTTCTGCTCTGGTCTGAGATTGAGCAGACTAGAGCAAAAGATCACCGATAATAGTGATCAGTGCTATGTGCTATACATAGCACTGCACAGTATTAGCAATCAAAGGATGGCTATGAATAGTCCCCTATGGGGACATAAAGTGTAAAATAAAAGGTGAAAAATGTAAAAATAAAAAGTAAAAAAAAAAAGGGAAAAATCTCCTCCCCCAATAAAAATGAAAATTGTCAGTTTTTCCCATTTTACCCCAAAAAGCGTAATTTTTTAAATTTTTTTATAAACATATTTGGTATCGCCGGGTGCGTAAATGTCCGTACTATCAAAATATAATGTTACGGTGAATGGCGTAAATGTAAAAAAAAAAAAAATCCAAAATGCTGCTTTTTTGTCACATTTTATTTTAAAAAAAAAATCTATAAAAAATTATCTAAAAGTTTTATATATGTAAATGTGGTATCGATAAAAAGTACAGATGACCGCGCAAAAAATGAGCCCTCATACTGCCCTATATATGGAAAAATTAAAACGTTATAGGTGGTCAAAATAGGGCGATTTTACATTACTGATTTTGTACAAAGAGTTTTAGATTTTTTGTAAGCGGTAGAAAAATATAAAAGTATCTAGCCATGGTTATAATTTTTATCGTATTGACCCACAGAATAAAGAACACAAGTCATTTTTACCGTAAAGTGTACAGTGTGAAAACAAAACCCTCCAAAATGTGCAAAATTGTGGTTTTCATTTAAATTTCCTCCCTAAAAAATTTTATTTTTGGGGTCCGCCGTACATTTTATGGTAAAATGAGAGGTTTCATTACAAAGTACAATTGGTCACGCAAAAAACAAGCCCTTATATGGGTCTGTAGATGGAAAAATAAGTTATGTATTTTAGAAGGCGAGGAGGGAAAAACGAAAACACTAAAATAAAATTGGCCTGGTCCTTAAGGTGAAAATGGGCTTGGTCATTAACCCCTTAAGGACACATGATGTTCTCATACGTCTCCATTTCCGAGTCCTTAAGGACACCTGACGTATGAGAACGTCATGTGCTTTCGCCGCCCCCCGCAGCCATCTGGAGCGGAGCCGGTGCCCGATGCCTGCTGAAATCGTTCAGCAGGCATCGCGGCATATGGCCCAGGGGGGTCATGATGACCCCCCCATGTTGGCGATGGCCGCAGATCATGCGAGTGTAAAAAATTAAGATTTTGAATTCTCTCCTTCACTTTGCTGCTATTCCTGTGAAACACCTAAAGGGTTAAAACATTTACTGAATGTCATTTTGAATACTTTGGGGGTGCAGTTTTTATAATGGGGTAATTTGTGGGGTATTTCTAAGATGAAGACCCTTCAAACCTGAACTGGTCACTGAAAAATAGTGAGTTTGAAAATTTTGTGAAAAATTTGGAAATTGCTGCTGAAGCCCTCTGGTGTCTTCCAAAAGTAAAAACTCATAAATTTTATGATGCAGACATAAAGTAGACATATTGTATATGTGAATAAAAATAACATTTATTTGGAATATCCATTTTCCTTACAAGCAGAGAGCTTCAAAGTTAGAAAAATGCAAAATTTTCAATTTTTTCATCTAATTTGGGGATTTTTCACCAAGAAAGGATGCAAGTTACCACAAAAAAATTACCACGATGTTAAAGTAGAATATGTCACGAAAAAACACTCTTGGAATCAGAATGATAAGTAAAAGCATTCCAGAGTTATTATTGTTTAAAGTGACAGTGGTCAGATGTGCAAAATACGCTCCGGTCCTTAAGGTGTAAAATGGCTGGGTCCTTAAGGGGTTAAGGTTAAAATGGGCTTGGTCCTTAAGGGGTTAAAGAAGTATCCCATTGTTTCCCAACTAGGATGCCTCCAGATGTTGCAAAACTACAACTCCCAGAATGCCTGGACAGCCTTTGGCTGTCCAGGCATTCTGGGAGTTGTAGATTTGCAACACCTGGAGGCACCCTGGTTGGGAAACACTGCCCTATCATAAAAGGATAGGGGATAAGTTTCAGATCGCAAGGGGGGGGGGGGTCAGACTGTTGGGCCCCCCCGCAATCTACCGTACGGGGCATGTCCGACCATCACATGACGCAACAGATGACACGCCCCCTCAATGCATCTCTATGGGAGAGCCGGAGCACTGCATTCGTCAGTCTCCACCTCTGCCATAGAAATGTATTAAGGGGGCGTGTCGGCCGCTGTGTCATACGGTGGTTGAATCGCGCTATTTCAGCAAAGAGCTGAAGGCCCCGTACAGGAGATCGTGGGGGGGCAGAGCGGTCGGACCCCCCACGATCTGAAAAACGTATCCCCTATCTTGTGGATAGGGGATAAGTTTCATGTCCCGGAGTTCTCCTTTAATGGTCAGTCTGTATAATTCATATAGGGAAGCTCTTAGTAACCGCTTTCCCCTTGTGTACTGTGGTGTACGATACGTGGTTCATGGTGCATTGTGGGTAGCAGATACTACATTAAAGCTCAACATAAAGAACACAAACAGCAGTGAATCTGATTTCTGATTTATTCAGATGTTCCAGGAGGCATAAACAGTAAATTATTAGAATTATTCTTATTTTGGTTGGATCAGTAAAACCTGAATACTTAAAAACGTAATACAGGGTACAGGACATGGCATTCCCGGAGTCTGCAGACATGATATAGGAAAGTGCTGTTTCGGAGAGGTCCTCACAGTGCAACCAAACTCTAGTGTGATCTGTATAGTTTACATAACGCCAAAACAAACAGAACTTAAATTAGGGGGGGTTTTATTCTGCGTGTGACGGGGGAACCAAATCTGCAGCACTTGGAGCAATGCTTTAGGTTTCCCTTTAAGTTACTGTACTTGTGTTGTGCCCAATCCTACAGCACTGGCATAAGCGGATAGGATGTCGATGACTTGCTTTGTTTCTAGGGTGAGTCGGGCTTCGGTTAACCAGTCACGGGCCACCCGTCTAGACTCTCCTCTTAACTGGTTGACAAATTTTGCTGCCAGCTCCAGGTCTCCATGTTCGATGCAATAAGAAGCATAAGAAAGCAGTTTAAATGTGTCCAGGTCCTCGGAGGTCAGCTCGCTGGGGGGGTGTAGCTGCTTAGGTTCAAACATTAGGATGGCCTGTATATAGGAGAGGAAGTATTGGTAGAGACTGTTTCTGGTTTCATCAATCAGTGCCACCCGGCGGGCATGATTACGGACGGTATAAAATCGGGCTCTCAGTGCCTCCTCGCTGTATATGCCGCGCTGCAGGGACTCTTGTGGCAGAGCCGTGGTCAGGGCTTCTGTGAATTCGTTGTTGGAACAGCTTGTTCTTATTCCCTGGACGGCGCCCTCCAGGGGCTCAGTGGGATGTTCACCTGCAGCAGATCTCAAGGTAAATTTTAAAGCTTCAATAGAAAGCCACAAGTGATGGGCTTTTCTGGCCTCCTCTTCAGCCATGGCATGTCCTGCACCGGAACAAAACAGTCACCAAGTGGAACATTTATTTTGCCTACATAGGTCCAAAATTCTACAGCAACTGATTTTTTTTAGTGTATCTGTCGTTTGCAAAAACTTTATATAATGTAGATAATATTGTTCTATATTGTCCTCACTGCACAGAGCCCCGCTTCTCCCCACTGCACAGAGCCCCGCTTCTCCCCACTGCACAGAGCCCCGCTTCTCCCCACTGCACAGAGCCCCGCTTCTCCCCACTGCACAGAGCCCCGCTTCTCCCCACTGCACAGAGCCCCGCTTCTCCCCACTGCACAGAGCCCCGCTTCTCCTCACTGCACAGAGCCCCGCTTCTCCTCACTGCACAGAGCCCCGCTTCTCCTCACTGCACAGAGCCCCGCTTCTCCTCACTGCATAGAGCCCCGCTTTTCACTGCACAGAGCCCCGCTTCTCCTCACTGCACAGAGCCCTGCTTGTCCACCCACACTTCCTGTATTTTTTCTCTGCACAGAGACACACAGGCAATAGCTGTAGAGACTTGTTAACCCAAAAATACATATTTTTAACCATTGTACATTACGAATATACATAATGTTATTATCTACATTATATAAACATGACAGGTACACTTTCAATATATTGTTGCAGAAGTTGCAGTTTTTCTGATACAGACAAGGGTAAACTTACTGTATACAGCCGACATTGGATTGAATTATACATCTATGTGCATTTAGTTCTTAATCTCCCCCTAGTGGAGGCTGTAAGGAGCTAGAATGGGGTCATTTATCTTTGTGGCTATTCAGAGGATTTGGTATCAGAAACTGAGCCCTAGCAGATTAAAGCTATGTTCATGCGGGGGAATTTTTGTAATTCTGCACAAATTCTGTTCAGAAAAATTTGCTAAACGGAATTGGGGTGGAATTTGTGGTCTCAAAACAGGATTCTGCTAAAATTTCCGAACCCCATCGACTCCCACGCGTCATGAGGGGACAAGGCTATAACGTCCCGAGCTCCTGGCTCCAGTGTTCGTAACAGTTTGTTCCAAACGCTGAGCAGAGGAGTACCCCTTTAATGTCTGGAGACTGTGGAAATAGACTTTCCAAAACCCTTACCCTCAACAGCCTCCTCGATGCCCTTTAGCCTGGCATAGGCCGTATTGATATCCAGCGTGAAGCCATCAAGCTGCTCCTGAGAGAGACGCCTGAACTGCATTTCTTGCTCTGACAGTTTTCCGGAGAGGTCCTGTAGGTAAGAAGCACACGGTCAGTCTTTGTCTTAAGCCGTCCGATCGCCGACAAGAGCAAGGCGCCGAGCTCACCTGCTGGTGTTCAGCCTTCAACTCCTGCTCCTGGACGCTGAGGACGTCCCTTAGGTGGTCGGTGTGCGCGGCAGCTTGTCTGCGCAGCTGGGTCCTCATCTCCGCCTCCATCACCTCACGTACTTCTTCTACCTGCAATAGATCAGGGTTTAAGCTTTTACAGGGCTCCTCTATAACAAGACAATGTGAATAAAGATACAAGAGGCAGCTATCCCCACCTAGAAATACACATACAATAGGGATCGACCGATATTCACGATTTTTGACGTTATCGGTAATTACCTTGCAGACAATCTGATAATGCAACGCCGACCCCCCAGCCACCACCCCCCCCCCGCCGCACCGGCCAGAGACCGCCGTCGCTGCCCTATTGCCTCCCCCATCCCCGGTTTTATAATTACCTGTTCCCGCGGCCCGGGATCCATGCTAATTCTGGCTCCTGTGGCGTCCTTCGTTACGCAGTGCGCTGCGTAATGACGAGTGACGTCCTCAACGCAACGTCACCGTCAGTGCGTACAGTGACAGCTCAGGACGTTGCTGGAGCCAGAAGTAGCGCGGACCTTGGGCTCCTGAAACAGGTAATTATAAAACCGCGGATGGGGTGCGTTGCAGCGGTGGGGGGGTGGATCGTTGTATCGGAATATCGGTATAAGTTATCGGCCTTAACCTCCACAGATCATCGGTATCGGCCCTTAAAAAAAAAATCGATATTGGTCGATCCCTAACATACAATATATACAATGGTTTTCAAGAAAATAGTAAATTCTATGTACATAATAAGGCTGGGAAGTCCATGAGGTGGGGGCACGGCCATGGTGACCCCCACTGTTCCCAAGAAGGGGCTTATTTAGCCATTTCTCACTTTCATTCATCTATATGAAGACAAAAGGTGACCCCGGAAATTATAAGCCTGTTAGTTTAACCTCTGTTGTATGTAAATTGTTTAAGGGTTTTCAAAGAGATGCTATTTTGGAATATCTTGATACAAATAAATGTATGACCCTATATCAGCATGGCTTTATGAGGGATCGGTCCTGTCAAACTAACCTGATCAGCTTTTATGAGGAGGTGAGCTCCAGACTGGACCAGGGGCAATCGCTGGATGTCGTATATCTGGATTTTTCCAAAGCATTTGATATGGTTCCACATAAAAGGTTGGTGCATATATGCATGTGTGTAAGTGGTTAAGTAACTGGCTCAGTGATAGGAAACAGAGGGTGGTTATTAATGGTACTTATTCTGATTGGGTGACTGTTACTAGTGGGGTACCACAGGGGTCAGTCTTGGGTCCTGTTTATTTAATATATTTATTAATGACCTTGTAGAGGGGTTGAATAGTAAAGTAGCAATCTTTGCAGATGATACTAAACTCTGTAAAGCGGTAAACACAATAGAGGACAGGGCACTGTTACAAATGGATCTGGATAGGTTGGAGGTTTGGGCTGGGAAGTGGCAGATGAGGTTCAACATTGAAATGTAAGGTAATGCACATGGGGAGGAAAAATCCGGGCTGGGATTATGTATTAAATGGGAGCACACTAGGGACGACTGACATGGAAAAGGACTTGGGAGTCTTAGTTAACAGTAAATTTAGCTGTAGTGACCAGTGTCTGGCAGCTGCTGCCAAGGCAAATAAAATCATGGGGTGCATCAATAGGGGCATAGATGCCCATGACAAGGAAATAATTCTACCGCTGTACAAATCACTAGTCAGACCACACATAGAATACAGTGTACAGTACTGGGCACCAGTGTACAAGAAAGATATAGTGGAGCTGGAGAGGGTTCAAAGACGGGCAACCAGGGTAATACGGGGAATGGGAGGACTACAGTACCCAGAAAGATTATCAGAATTAGGGTTATTTAGTTTAGAAAAAAGGCGGCTTAGGGGCGACCTAATGACTATGTATAAATATATCAGGGGACAGTACAGAGATCTCTCCCATTATCTATTTATACCCAGGACTGTATCTATAACAAGGGGGGATCCTCTACGTCTAGAGGAAAGAAGGTTTCTACACCAGCACAGACGAGGGTTCTTTACTGTAAGAGCAGTGAGATTGTGGCATTCTCTCCCGGAGGAGGTGGTCATGGGGAACTCTGTAAAATAATTTAAAAGGGGTCTGGATGCATTTTTGGAGAATAACAACATTACAGGTTATGTATATTAGAATTATAGGGACAGAACGTTGATCCAGGGATTTATTCTGATGCCATATTGGAGTCGGGAAGGAATTTTTACCTCTAGTATGAGGGTTTTTTGCCTTCCTCTGAATTAACTCAATAGGGACTTATTAGGGTTATAGGTTGAACTTGACAGACTCTGATCTTTTTTCAACCTTATGAACTATGTTACTAGATGGTGTAAGCTTGTTCTCTGGCTGGTAACAGAGATTTGAGCCATCTTGTTTTTAGCAAAGGTGGGAGCCAGAGGAGAGACCTTTCCCATTCACTTCCTTTTAAAATTTCAACATACATTTGTTTAAAATGTAATATAAAAAATGGCCACTAGGTGGCTCTGTTCTGTTCCCTGCCACAATTAATACAGTGAGTTTGGTCTCCTCCCGGCCTGGCAGGAGTCCGAACTCAGGAAGTGTTTCTCTGCACTGAGCTTGATTGACAGCTGCACAGAAAGTGAAAGCTCCACAGATTCTCACAGAAAGCCACACAGAGTGACAGCTGAAGTAGAGCCTCACTGATAGCAACACAGACTGAAACATGCACAGAGCCTGAGGTCATTATTCATCACAGCGCTGCAACCATGTGAGGGTGGAAGTGGTCCCCCAGCAGGCTTCTGTGATGTCATGCCTGCTGGGAAATTGCACTGTGTGAGCAAGAATAAAATACACAGCTTTTAAAGCTCTGAAATAGTTTTTAAGGGCAGGAGAGGTGTTAGGAGTAGTTAGGGAACATAGCCTGAGGTAGTTGAGAACAGTTTATTTGGGGACAGGTACTTTTTAACTTCTACATCTAGATCAGTGTTACCCAACCAGTGTTTCTGGGCATGCTGGGAGTTTTAGTTTTGCAACATCTGGAGGGCCCCAGTTTGGAGACCATTGTATAATGGTCTCCAATCTGTGCTCTTCCAGCTGTTGCAAAACTACAACTCCCAGCATGCACTGACTGTCCAGGCATGCTGGGAGTTTTAGTTCAGCAACATCTGGCCCTTCAGATGTTGCCGAACTACAACTCCCAGCATGCCCTTAAGCTGTCTGGGCATGCTGGGAGTTGTAGTTTTGCAACAACTGGAGACACACTGGTTGGGAAACATTGTCTGTTTGTAACTCAGTGTTTCCTAACCTGTGTGCCTCCAGCTGTTGCAAAACTATAACTCCCAGCATGCACTAACAGACCATGCATGCTGGGAGTTGTGGTTTTGCAACAGCTGGTGCACCCCCCCCCCCCCCCCCCCAGTGAATGTACTGGGTACATTCACATGGGCGAGGCTTTTACAGTGGGTTTCTCGCTGCAAGTTTGAGATGCAGCAAATTTTGCGCTGGGAAACTCGCTGTAATCCCCCGCCCATGTGACTGTACCCTAAAAACACTACACTAACACAAAATAAAATAAAAAGTTAAAAACACTACATATACACATACCCCTACACAGCCCCCCTCCCCCAATAAGAACATCCGGTACACCACTGTTTCCAAAGCAGAGCCGCCAGCTGTTGAAAAACAACTCCCAGTATTGCCGGACAGCCGTTGACTCTCCACGCATGCTGCGAGTTTTGCAACAGCTGGAGGCACCCTGTTTGGGAATCACTGGCATAGAATACCCCTATGTCCACCCCTATGCAAATCCCTAATTTAGGCCTCAAATGCACATGGCGCTCTCACTTTGGAGCCCTGTCGTATTTCAAGGCAACAGTTTAGGGTCACATATGGGGTATCGCCGTACTCGGGAGAAATTGCGTTACAAGGTTTGGGGGGCTTTTTCTTTAACCCTTCATAAAAAGGAAATGCTAGGGTCTACACCAGAATGTTAGTGTAAAAATTTTACATTTTTTACATTAACATGCTGATGTTGCCCTATACTTTACATTTTCACAAGAGGTAAAAGGGAAAAAAGCCCCCCAAAATTTGTAACGCAATTTCTCCCGACTACGGAGATACCCCATATGTGGGCGCAAAGTGCTCTGGGGGCGCACAACAAGGCCGCCATGTACATTTGAGGTGATTTGCACAGGGGTGGCCGATTGTTACAGCGGTTTTGACAAACGCAAAAAAAAAAAAAAAACCACATGTGACCCCATTTCGGAAACGACACCCCTCACGGAATGTAATGAGGGGTGCAGTGAGAATTTACCCCCCACAGGTGTCTGACGGATCTTTGGAACAGTGGTCCGTGAAAATGAAAACTTGTACAGCCCACTGTTCCAAAGATCTGTCAGACACCAGTGGGGGCAAATGCTCACTGTACCCCTTGTTACGTTCCTCAAGGGGTCTAGTTTCCAAAATGGTATGCCATGTGTTTTTTTTTTGCTGTTCTGGCACCTTAGGGGCTTCCTAAATGCGACATGCTCCCCGAGCAAAATTTGCTCTCAAAAAGCCAAATATGACTCCTTCTCTTCTGAGCATTGTAGTTCGCCCATAGGGCACTTCAGGTCAACTTATGGGGTACCTCCATACTCAGAAGAGATGGGGTTACAAATTTTGGGGGTATTTTCTGCTATTAACCCTTGCAAAAATGTGAAATTTGGGGGGAAACCCACATTTTAGTGAAAAAAAAAAAATTAATTTACATATGCAAAAGTCGTGAAACACCTGTGGGGTATTAAGGCTCACTTTATTCCTTATTACGTTCCTCAAGGGGTCTAGTTTCCAAAATGGTATGCCATGTGTTTTTTTTTTGCTGTTCTGGCACCATAGGGGCTTCCTAAATGCGACATGCCCCCCGACCAAAATTTGCTCTCAAAAAGCCAAATCTGAGCATTGTAGTTCGCCCATAGTGCACTTCAGGTCAACTTATGGGGTACCTCCATACTCAGAAGAGATGGGGTTACAAATATTGGGGGGTATTTCCTGCTATTAACCCTTGGAAACATGTGAAATTTGGGGGGAAACACATTTTAGTGAAAAAGTATATATATATTTTTTACATATGCAAAAGTCGTGAAACACCTGTGGGGTATTAAGGCTCACTTTATTCCTGTTATGTTCCTCAAGGGGTCTAGTTTCCAAAATGGTATGCCATGTGAGAGTTTTTTGCTGTTCTGGCACCATAGGGGCTTCCTAAAGGTAACATGCCCCCCAAAAACCATTTCAGAAAAACGTACTCTCCAAAATCCCCTTGTCGCTCTTTCCCTTCTGAGCCCTCTACTGCGCCCGCCAAACACTTCACATAGACATATGAGGTATGTGCTTACTCAAGAGAAATTGGGCTACAAATATAAGTATACATTTTCTCCTTTTACCCCTTGTAAAAATTCAAAAATTGGGTCTACAAGAACATGCGAGTGTAAAAAATGAAGATTGTGAATTTTCTCCTTCACTTTGCTTCTATTCCTGTGAAACACCTAAAGGGTTAAAATGATGACTGAATGTCATTTTGAATACTTTGGGGGTGCAGTTTTTATAATGGGGTAATTTATGGGGTATTTCTAATATGAAGACCCTTCAAATCCACTTCAAACCTGAACTGGTCCCTGAAAAATAGTGAGTTTGAAAATTTTGTGAAAAATTGGAAAATTGCTGCTGAACTTTGAAGCCCTCTGGTGTCTTCCAAAAGTAAAAACTCGTCACTTTTATGATGCAGACATAAAGTAGACATATTGTATATGTGAATAAAAAATTTTTTTTAAATTTGTAATACAGTATACATTTTCCTTACAAGCAGAGAGCTTCAAAGTTAGAAAAATGCTAAATTTTCTAATTTTTCATCAAATTTTAGGATTTTTCACAAGGAAAGGATGCAAGTTACCACAAAAATTTACCACTATGTTAAAGTAGAATATGTCCCGAAAAAACAATCTCGGAATCAGAATGATAACTAAAAGCATCCCAGAGTTATTAATGTTTAAAGTGACAGTGGTCAGATGTGCAAAAAACGCTCTGGTCCTTAAATGGGCTTGGTCCTGAAGGGGTTAATATTTGTGCAATATATAATGTGTAAAATGATATGATATGATTAAGATCAGATTGTAGTGTGGCACAATATGCTACATTATTAATGACTAATACATCACATAATGTGGGTGGGAGGCAAGAATAAGACCACTAAATATAGAATTTGGGAAACATAGACAGAACATATTACTGACAGAGAAAGGTCCTACATAAAATGTAACCTTTATTACATACACATTAAAACAAATAACTTAAATAGGGTCCATGTTGATGGAAAAACCAAACCACAAAATGACTTTATTTCGCACAAACACTTATCACTTATTGTCTCAATAAATCCAGATATATATCAGCAGTACAGAAGCTAAAATAAGGGTAGTTATATACTGTCCTTACATTAAGAAGAGACTACCACACAAGATTTCTGTGATACACTGTATAACCCAATTAACCTACTTTTAGTAGGGGAAGCATTTCGGAATTATACAGCATCTCCTGGACCTCTATTATAGAAACGCCCATCCATACCAGCCCTGGAGACCCGAGTCAATGGTCTAATTTGGACATACTTTCCATGGCTTTATTTTTATCATCGTCCATCCTATCTTTGCAAGAACCTTTCCACTTTCCGGTGTTATCCCCTGATGAACCCCAGATACTTGTTAAGGGCAGGAAACTTGTAGGGATTATACAGTAAGTCACAGGAATCTTATGCATGGGAGTTACTTTTCAATGTAGGGGGCAGTATCAGCTACCTTGATTAACCTCCTGTACCACCAATATATCTGGATTTATTGTGATAGTAAGTGAAACTTCTGTTTTTGGCAAGTCGTTTTTTGCATCAACACAGACTCTTTTCCTATTTGTTTTAATGTACAGTTTATATGCATATATATAGCCAAGTACCTCAATATTTCATTACTTCACATTTACTGCACCACAGCTGAATAGCTTCTCATGTTGTATCTATATACTCATGTTTTATCTATATCTTTGTGCTAGCAGTGTGCTGCTGTATTCTTCTGTTGCTGTATATTTAGCCCAGCAGCGTGCACCTGCAAGCCAGGTCCATATAATAGTTTGGAATCAATAGTGCTGGCCAACTTATTCTTTGTATATACACATATATACATACATACACACATATATATAGTTACAAGTTATGTAGGGCCTTTCTCTGTTAGTGATATGAGTTGCTATAGGCACAACCAGTAATATTGGCAAATTTTTTTTTCTTACTTACTTTTGTAAATATTGCCAAAAAACACAGGGGGGGGGGTCTACACTGTTATGAGTTGAAGGGTTTAGAGGGGTACTCCACTGCTCAATAGTTGGAACAAACTGTTCCGAACACTGGAGCTGGCGCCGGGAGCTCCAGTCACGAGCTCCCGGGTCCAGCGTTCGTAACAGTTTGTTCCAAGCGCTGAGCAGCGGAGTACCCCTTTAACCTACTGAGGGTGGGAGTCCTCCTATAGCACTGTGTCTAGGTGTGAAGCTCAGTGGTTAAGAACTAGAGGAAACTACAGCCTCTTTAGCTAGTACGCTGGTCTCTAAACTGTGGCAAATCTACAACTAAAAACCTAATCAAGAGACTCATTTATTTGAGCACTGTAACATTTTCCAGTACAAGTTTTGTACCAGTTAACTGCTTGTTCTCTTTGAGGCTATGTTCACACAGAAATTCAGCCAAAATTTACTGCCTGTTGACTTCAATGGCATTCTGCATTGAGGGGGCGGGGAGTTACATCATGAGGGGGCGGAGCTATGATGTCACGAGCTCCCGGCGCCGGCTCGAGTGTTCGGAACAGTTTGTTCCATACACTGAGCAGCGGAGTACCCCTTTAATGCCTACGGATCAGCCTTCAATATGATTTGGGGAGTAAATACAGATGACTACATGTCTTTTCTTGCCGTATGCTCTACAATCTTTATGTGTATATAAGTAGGACTCCCCCAGTACCTTCTTGTCCTGCTCCAGTTTGATCTCGGCCCGATAATGCTCCAGCGCCTTGGCCACAGCAATTTCCAGCGTTTTGTTATTCTCCAGCTTCTGTTTCTCTAGAGCGGCTTCTATGTGCTGCTGCTCCCGCACCCGGTACTCCGCCAGCTGCTTGTGTAACTGGTCGATGCGGCGGTGGGCATGGGCGATCAGAGAGTTCAGGTCTTCAGTGGTCAGCTTACCGGCTGCACAGGACAAGGTCAGTTAGTATATATACAGACAGTAGTAGTGATGGTTTCCTCTGAGGCTACTACATCAGTTCCTACCCAGCTTCATACGATACTTTGCAAATTCTTTGCTTGCCAAATTTTTTTGATATTGGCTTCTTTTACTCCAGTCACATCCAGAGCTGTATTAAAATAATCACCCCGGGAATCATGATTAACTTGTCATGCTGCCTACATTTCCCATGAATCCTGTAGCTTTGCAGAGAAAAGGTGTGGAGTCTTATCACTGCAATTCACCCAATGAGATCAACCTAATCCCCTGGCTACACTCCAGCAACCAGAAGCCTAAACTGCTGAGACTCAGAATTGGGTTGGGGTCAGTTCACATAATGTGCAGTTATTTGATGTTTTTTTTTTTTTAATTCAGTGCATTTGTTTAACAAAATATGGTCATGGGGGTGAAGGTGATCACTGTTGAGGTGTTTTATGATGATCTGAAATCTTTCGGCAATGTTGCATATTTTGTTACTACATTTCGGCTGTCCCTACTGTGATTTTCCAAAACCAAAGTTAAACAAGGACACGTTTTATGAGATTTGCACAATTGAGGGAAAATAGCAAATTGTTTGCTAATATTTTAAGAAAAATCACAGCAAAAAACAGAATAAAAAGGCAAATGCAATGTGAAAACAAAACTTTAAAAGAGGTGTATATTAACTATATATCCTGATCCCATAGAAATAGCAGCAGCATATAGATCTGGGAGGGGAGGGGCTGTGAACTAGTAGGACTCCACTGGAAGTTAGCTGACCTAGGACTTTAATTCCTTTTGACACGTTAAAGGGGTTCTCTGGTGGAAAACTTATACTTTTTTTATTTTTATTTTTTATTTGTAAATTACTTCTATTAAAAATTCTTAATCCTTCCAGTACCTTTTAGAGTCTGTATACTACAGAGGAAATTCTTTTCTTTTTGGATATCTCTTCTGTCACGACCAAAGTGCTCTCTGTTGACCATTTTAGGAACTGTCCAGAGCAGGAGAAAATCCCATAGCAAACATATGCTGCTCCGGACAGTTCCTAAAATGGACAGCAGAGGTCAGCAGAGAGCGCTGTGGTCGTGACAGAAGAGAAATCCAAAAAGGAAAGCATTTCCTCTGTAGTATATAGCCCCTAAAAAGTACTGGAAGGATTAAGATTTTTTTTAATAGAAGTAGTTTACAAATCTGTAACTTTCTGGCATCAGTTGATTTAAAAAAAAAAAAAGTTTTCCACGGGAGTACCCCTTTAAGTCATGTAACTTACTGTGTGTGAGGCTGGTGATCACCTGACCCAGTTAGAGTAATGAAATGCATGGATGCAGCGGTGCTGGAATGAAACAAATTGCGCTGTACAACTAGTGATGGTGAGCATGCATGATATGGGGAGGGGGCGTCTTTATCTTTCATGTATTGCACTATAGATGTGGTTATTTCCTATAACAGGTCATCATTTCCAGGCTACCTGTTTACACCACCAAAAAAAATTTTAAAAATAAAAAACACACTAAGGTCTTGTTGACTAGGTGGAATTTCCCACCAGTATCCGGCAGAATTATTATTTTTTTCTTACTACCGATGTAAACTGTAGTAAATCTGATGGGTCTGATGAGATCTTACCCCCCTTTAAGTGAAGCCACACCTACTTTTTAAAAGCGACGCAGGTGGTGTAAACCTGTCAGGGGGTCTACAAATTGTGCAAATGACCTCAAACAATAGTACTCCACCCCATTGCCTATTCTGCAGCTGTGTGAATGAGAAACTAGAAAGATTTTGATTGCAGCTCCGGATGTGCATGGAGAATAAGTAAGGTCCCTTCCACACTGCCGTTGCTCTCCATCGAGAACAGCCGTTAAAGTCTTTTATTTTTATTTTTTAACTTTGACGGCCAGTCTCGTGACTGGGAGCAATGGGCAACAACGGGTCCCGGCAGCTCCCATTTACTATTATGGGGGCTGCCTGTACCCATTGTTTTTTGACGGGAATAGCGGGAGAAAGAGATGACTCTTACAGTAATTTTTCTCCCACTACTTTCCCTGGGCTTCCCTGTCATAACGGCAGTGTGAAAGTAGCCTTATTATGTTATTTAGGTTATAGAGGCATCAGACTACTTTAAATATTGGCATTTAAGAGATGTCCTCATAGAAAAAAAAAAAAAAAAAAAAAAAGTAAAAAAAATAAATAAATAAATAAAATAAAAAAGTGAAATTGAATATTCACAACAATACTCCATTTATTTTCCATGGATTCATATTGTGAAGTAATATACATTATTACATATATTTCATATACAGAATAAGCGATCGCGTGGTGCAGAGAAGAAGAAAAGTGATTGACCATGTCAGGTCATGGTGTCCCCTAAATCAGCATTTCCCGACCAGGGTGCATCCAGTTGTTGCAAAACTACAGCTCCCAGCATGCCCGGACAGCCGAAGGCTGTCCGGGCATGCTGGGAGCTGTAGTTTTGCAACAACTGGAGGTACACTGGCCAGGAAACACCACCATATATTCTCAGAATGGGGTGTATGAATTAACCCCTTAAGGACGCAGGACGTAAATGTACGTCCTGCTGCGGTGGTACTTAACGCACCTGGACGTACATTTACGTCCTGTGCATAACCGCGGGCATCGGAGCGATGCCCGTGTCATGCGCGGCTGATCCCGGCTGCTGATCGCAGCCAGGGACCCGCCGGCAATGGCTGACGCCCGCGATCTCGCGGGCGCCCGCCATTAACCCCTCAGGTGCCGGGATCAATACAGATCCCGGCATCTGCGGCAGTGCGCGATTTGAATGAATGATCGGATCGCCCGCAGCGCTGCTGCGGGGATCCGATCATTCAGAACGCCGCACAGAGGTCCCCTCTCCTTCCTCCGTCCGGCTCCCGGCGTCTTCTGCTCTGGTCTGAGATCGAGCAGACCAGAGCAGAAGATCACCGAAAACACTGATCTGTTCTATGTCCTATACATAGAACAGATCAGTATTAGCAATCATGGTATTGCTATGAATAGTCCCCTATGGGGACTATTCAAGTGTAAAAAAAAAAATGTAAAAAAATGTAAAAGTAAAAAAAAGTGAAAAATCCCCTCCCCCAATAAAAAAGTAAAAACGTCAGTTTTTTCCTATTTTACCCCCAAAAAGCGTAAAAAATAAATTTTATAGACATATTTGGTATCGCCACATGCGTAAATGTCCAAACTATTAAAATAAAATGTTAATGATCCCGTGCGGTGAACGGCGTGAACGAAAAAAAAAAAAAAA
Source organism: Hyla sarda (assembly GCF_029499605.1). Classification (NCBI taxonomy): domain Eukaryota; kingdom Metazoa; phylum Chordata; class Amphibia; order Anura; family Hylidae; genus Hyla; species Hyla sarda. Next base: position 40,352,229 of record NC_079189.1, on the reverse strand, counting down.
AATTCCAAAATTGCTACTTTTTAAATACATTTTATTTAAAAAAAATATTATAAAAAAATTTATTAAAAGTTTTTTATATGCAAATGTGGTATAAAAAAAAAAGTACAGCTCATGGCGCAAAAAATGAGCCCCCATACCGCCGCTTATACGGAAAAATAAAAAAGTTAGAGGTCATCAAAATAAAGGGATTATAAACGTACTAATTTGGTTAAAAAGTTTGTGATTTTTTTTAAGCGCAACAATAATATAAAAGTATATAATAATGGGTATCATTTTAATCGTATTGACCCTCAGAATAAAGAACACACGTCATTTTTACCATAAATTGTACGGCGTGAAAACGAAACCTTCCAAAATTAGCAAAATTGCGTTTTTCGTTTTAATTTCCCCACAAAAATAGTGTTTTTTGGTTGCGCCATACATTTTATGATATAATGAGTTATGTCATTACAAAGGACAACTGGTCGTGGAAAAAAACAAGCCCTCATATTAGTCTGTGGATGAAAATATAAAAGAGTTATGATTTTTAGAAGGCGAGGAGGAAAAAATGAAAACTTAAAAATGAGTCCTTAAGGCCAAAATGGGCTGAGTCCTTAAGGGGTTAAGTTGACACTTCTTTGACTCCGATTTTCGCACAGTGCTTACCTGAAGGGAAGACACCATGGAGCCTGGTCTGTCCCATCACAGTAATGTCAGTACTTACACGGGACATAGACATACAACACGATGTGACATGCAGAGTACAGGGTACACAGGCAGGGAGTACAGGAAGGTGTTAGAAGGGAGACAGGAGCAGAACTCACCTAAATCGGAAATCTCTGAAACAGAAAAAGGAAGGTTTAGAGAGGTTAACACCAGTCTGCAAAGCAACTTACAAGACTCTACATGCAGAAACGCCACAACTCCCTGTAGAAAACACTCCAGCATGCACCCTACTTGGCCCAGATCCCCGGCGCCCTAGGGTATTGATCTGGTTTCAGAACAGAGTGCACAGGGTGACATGCTGGAGGCCGAGCAGAGAGGGCACCATAGAAAGGAGTCATTATGTCAGTCTGTCGCCTCGAATTCCAATGTAGAAGAGCACAGATGTACGGCCCCACATCCATGGGAGATTTTATGTATGGTCAATGGTGCAAAAGAAGCCAAATCAGACTGGTCAAATCTGACAAGGATTTCGGGTGGATTCCACATAGGTAAATGTCAAATCTGCATCAAACACGTGAATGAAGCTTCTGCATCTCCGATCCACATGCAATGGAAAAAGTC